>NW_004524607.1:17481519-17510814 GCF_000260255.1 Octodon degus | reverse complement strand
AAGAATATTTAAAAAGAAAGCAAATATTTTAAATGTTTTCTTACTTTAAAATTTCCCAAGAGATTACTGATTGTAGAAAGTAAAAATAGCTGCAATGTATTATATAACTAAAGACTGTATATAGCAGATATAAAGAACACCAAAACATTTAAGAAAACAACGTCATTTTAAAATGGGCACATGATTTGAATGGGCAGCTTGCCAGAGAAAATATGCAGATGGCAAATAAGTACATTGAATAATGCTCAGCATCATTAATCATTAGGCAAATACAAATATAAGCCACAGTGAGCTACCACTAGGCACCTATTAGAATGGCTGAAAACAAAAACCTGGCAATACCAAATGCCTGTGAGGTGGGAAAAGTTGAGACTTTAGTGCAGTGTTGTAGAAATACCAAGTGAGGCCACTGCTTGGGTCTCCCTGTGTAATTTAGGCTGGCTGTGAACTCAGAGTGACTCTCCTGCCTCAGCCTCCCAAATGCTGAGATTATAGGCATGTGCCACCATGTCCAGCAACAAGTTCTTAAAAAGTTTAATGCACACTCACCATGTGACCAGCACATCCCGCTTCTAAGCATTGGCCTGAGAGAAATGGTAACTTATGTTTTCATAAAACTTAAATATTAATAATTATGTTGCTGTATTCATAATAACAAAAATATGTTGGAAATCATCCAGATGACTTCAGTGGGGATAGGACAGATAAACTCTGGTCCATGCAGCCCATGGAACACTACTCAGCAATAAAAAAGAATGAACTATTGAGATGCATGAGAAGATTAGGAAAGTGACAGAATCCAGACTCCAAATGCTGCATAATGTATGATTCCATTTCCATGACATTCTGGAAAGGGCAAAATTATGGGGACCAAAACCAGATCCAGGATGGCAGAGGGAGGAAGGGGTTTGGAGTATATGAGAGAACTATGGGGGTGATTGTGTGGCTATATGGCTGTATGCCTTGGTTAAAATTCACAGAGCCATCGACTCAGGGTGATGCTCCATGTAAAGTGGACAACAATTAGGGAAAGACAAATCAGGCGCTGTGCTCATTAGACTGGGTTCCACACTACTAAAAAGCTGCCGGGCTGTGGCATAATGGTACCAAGTCACCCTGCAGAGACTGTGTGATTGTCTGCCCAGGAAATGGCTATTCACAAAGCAGTTCATCAGCATGCATCGAGCACCTGCCTTTGGGAGGCCCAGTGAAGCCTGTGCAGGGAAACTGGCGTATGTTAGGTGAGTGCCTTTTTGTTCCTAAACACACAGCAGCAATGAATCTGCTGCAGGCTGTCACGCACGCAGAAATTTGTAAAGGGCGAGCCCTACCAAACCACTCATCTAGAGTTCCTAGTAGGGTACAGAGTCTCTCTGCCAGGCTGTCTGAATGGCGCAGCCTTCCTCTGGATAGGCCTGGATGACAGAGAGGGCTGGCAGCACCCACCTCACTCTCCTGCGCTTGTCATACGAAGGTGTGCCCCTGGCAGAAGAATCCAAGCTGCGTCACTTAGGGGGACCCAGTCTCTCTTTAGCATTAGCCCTTGAGCAACCCACTGCTGGCCCCAAAAGAAGCACCAGGGAAAGGGGGTCTGGCTGAGATCTGCCTTACAGGGCTGGATGTACCCCATGACAGGGTCAGCTACAGGGTACAGGCCGGTCTGTCTTGTTCATCATTTCCCCAAGCAGGTGATCAGGAAATGCCATTTGGGGATACAAATGAATAGATTTGTTTCTGGAGAGAAATGTAACTTCTCGGTACAGATTGATGTCCAGAGGACTTCCTTTGCAAGCCAATCAGATGTTAAAATGTACATGCTTGGGCCAACAAGATAGCTCAGTGGACTAAGCACCTACCAGGGTTCAATCCCCTGTCCCACATGCCCTGCTGGCCCTGCCCCTGGGGCGCACTGAGCTGGGAACCAAGTCCAGGTGTGGTGGTGCACGCCTATAATCCCAGCGCTGTGGAGGCTGAAAACAGGAGGATCACTGTGAGTCCCAGCTGCGTAGTGAGACCCTGTACCAAATACATTAAAAAAAAGTACATGTTCAATGGTCTTGTTCATGTCATACCCACTAACATCCTATTGGTTAAAGCAAACCTGGGATAAGACTAGCCTTTAGAGAAGCCACAGCCAGGGCAGAAAAAGAAGGAAGAATTATATGCAAATAATGCAATCTGCCCTCCCCAGCCAGTTTGGGCAGAGTCTCTATGCTATGAGGTTGTTCCCGACATTGGGATCAAACCAGCACACCTCATCCCCCAGGCAGGGCCAGGGTGGATGGGGGAGGGGGTCCTACCGATAACGTCCCTTAATCTCCACACCATCTTTCTTTATGTAAGTTATACATTAAATCCAATTATAGTCCTGCTGACAGAAGCCTCTCTGTAAGGTGACTTTGCCTCCTCTGCTCTGATGCAGAGGTCTCGAGTCCATTACTTAGCTCTCCAAGGTGAGTCTCTTTCCTTTTCTTCTCTGTTCCTTTAGATGCCTCATGAAGGTCCCCAGGTCACTCCTCCATGAGAAAGTCACCCCTTGAGGATGAGTCTGGCGCAATACTCATCCTGGAATTTTTTCCAGAACTCTCAACACGTGTAGGTAGCGTTGAGTATTGGCTTTCAGGTGCTTTGGCTGAACAGATGTGACAGCATAAATTTTCACTGGCTATGTCCCCACTAAGAGTCAGCTTCTTGCAGTGCCTAGAACAGTGCTTATCACAGAAAAAATCCCTGCCAGTCCCTGGGGAATGAGTGCATCCACTCCTGCCTTCTTGCTCTGTTCTTCCAGTTGTCAGCCACTGGTGACTTTTCTGTGCCACTCAGCCAGAGAGCCCACATTTTTCAAGGACAACTATGCATTGTTCTTGCCACCACTCTCCCAAACAGGCGCTTCTCGTCCAAGGCCAGCACAGAGTGTTCCCTTCCTCATACCTTTTTCCATTGGTTTCCCATGCGCCTCCCTCAGGCCCAACAATAGCTAACTCAAAGCCGTGAGTCACACTGAGTGTGAATTAAAGGGGGCTGTTGGCAGATGTCACAAGGATCACTGACAAGGTTCTCTTGCTTGGGGACCAGAGCCCCAGCCCCGCCCCTGCTCTCCCCAGGTGATTGCTCGGACGAGCCACCCCCACTTTCCTGTGTCCTGTGCACGCTGTGACTCTTGATGTCCATGCGCTGCGCAACACAGATCAGCACGCCATGCAAGGAGGCCATTGTGTTCCTTGCATCTCTCAGAAAGCTTTGTCTGCGAGCAGGCTCTGTGCCTGTCACTCAAGCACCATTCAGAAGTGAGCCCTTGAATCTCTGCTGGCTGTTCGTTCAGCTATTACTCATTTTTGCTGCACATTCAATAAGCGAGAAGCAGCTGCCCTCCCTGTTTGTGAAACACAAATGGCGAGGGCTGACGCGTCCCACCGCAGCGGTGTGCTTTCCCTTTACTTGTTCCAGAAGTTCTGGGTGCCCACCAGGGTCTGCTGGAGCATGTCAACAGTATTTTAGCAGCCAGGAAATTTTATTAATGGTTAGAAATCAGGCCAAAATGAGAAACAACTTCAGATCAGCTTGGGGCCTTTGTGGACGGTGAGGCAGCCAAGGGGACTGCACTGTGGCTGCTCATCAGCTGAGCTGATGAGGCCTGAGTGGATGATGGTTCTTGTCATCAAGTCACTTGCAGCCTGGGACTATGATCAGGAGAAGGACATTTGCTCAACTAGCTGCACCCTTATGTGGTAAGCACGGCCCACGAGCCACAGAGGAAACAGGAGGCATCTTTGCACCCAGCTTTCTATTTAAAGAAAGAGAGAAGAGTCCTAGTCCATGTCAAGAATCCAGGCAGGAGCTGGGCATGGTGGTCTATGCCTGTAAACGCAGCACTATGGGAGGCCGAGGCAGGAGGATCCTAAGTTTAGGCAGCTTAGCAAGAACTTGTATAAAATTAAAAACAAAAGAGAGCTGGAGATGCATCCTAGTGAGAAGGGCCTGGGTTCAGCTCCAGGACTAGCACCACGTAGGGGAGGCTGTGAGTGGAGAGGCCAGTGCTACTGTCATCCGACAGGAGTGGGCCATGGTGAAGGCCACTTGAGAAGCAAGGAGGCAGCTTCCAAGAGTGGGGAGGGACTCCTGGGCCTCTGTGAATCCACCTTCTGGTTGCTTGCCAAGGGCACTGCAATAATCTGACGCTAGGAGCTAATTAAACTCCATTAACTTTCCTCCTCGGGATCCCTGACCCTAACCTCTTGCTTGAGAGAGTTTCTCCTCCTTGCTTGAAGCTTTTCCTTATTTTCAAATTAATCCATGTCCTGTCAACCTGCGTGTTAACTAGGGGAAGACACTTGAGAACCTAGTGCTGCGTGACAGTGGAACCTTTTCTCTTCCTTGGCTTTGGCCCAGTATCGGGGATTGAACCCAGGGCGTTCAACTGAGCTGTATGCCCAGCCTTTCTTTTTTATATTTTGAGACAGGTTCTCACTCAATTGCCCAGGTGGGACTTAAACTTGAAGTCACCCTGCCTCAGTGTCTGTAGAGTGCTGGGATTATAGACGT
Source organism: Octodon degus (assembly GCF_000260255.1). Lineage (NCBI taxonomy): Eukaryota > Metazoa > Chordata > Mammalia > Rodentia > Octodontidae > Octodon > Octodon degus. Next base: position 17,506,272 of record NW_004524607.1, on the reverse strand, counting down.
GCATCCAGCACATTTGGCGAAGATTAGCATTTTTTTGAAGAATTGTTTCCCCCACCAATACGGAATCAGCTCCTCTCCCTACTCCTTGTAGACACATTTTTCAGACTCAGCTTCCTTTGTTAGGGCAGTCGTTTTGTTTTCACCAGGAGTGGGACGTCGTCCCTAACACTTGGGGATGGGGAGGAAGTTGGAGAGAAATAAAGATATCCAGGCTTCTTTTGTTCTGTGCAGACAGATGCCTGAAATGTTCCAGTGCCAATAAAAGGAGAGTCTGTCTGGTCACGAGACTCCTCTACTCATTTAGCGGAGTCTACAAAGCAAGTTCCTTATGCAACTGTTTGCTGTTATAATTACTGCGGTGTCTGGCCTGGATAGAAAAGGACTAAAGCTCAGCATCCAATGTCCTAATGACACCGGGACAACAACCTCCAGGGAGGAAAAGAAAATGTCAATTAGATAGAATTTTGAAGAGACCAAAAACATCTCAAAGCAAAGGCTAGTTGCTGTGGATCAAAGATTCCCCCCCCCCACCCCCCGTCATACACACACTGCACACATATTTTTCTTCAGTATTGCCATTTCTCAAATTAACCTAAAAATATATACAAATTGAAATAGCATCTGAAACATGTGTCTCTGACCAGCCCAGCCAATTAGTGGTTCCTCTGGAACCCAGGATCCAAGAGCAGTAACATTCCCAAAACCCATGTGACCTGTAAATACCACATAGTTAGTAAATAATATTCAGAGGATTTGGCCACAGCCCATTTCTGGTCCCTGGGCTGCGTGCTCCATCTACCTGCCCTGAACTTCTCAGCCTATACAGGCACTGTATGTGAGCAGGAATGCCCCAGTGGGCTTCTCCGGGAATTCCCTGGCCTCAGTTTCCCCATATTCAGGATCACAATTGAAGGAAAGCAGTTGGACTGCAGAAGAGACACAGCCTTCAATAACCCTCCATGATGTTTGCCTCTTCTCTCTCTCCCAGGCCACTTGTAGAATGCTGCCTTCTCGGGGAGGCGGGGGGCAGGTGGGGCTCACTTTATTGGTTGTCATGGGAACCAAAGTTAATTAGTTGACCTGGATTTCAGCTTGGATGTTCTGAGCATGTGTCAGCAGATATTCTGAGAAATAGCTGTCTCGAGTTATATTATTTCCTTGCATATAAAAATGTACATAATCTGTACCACATTACCTGGAAGTTCCTTCCCCATGTGATGTCTTAGGATTTTCTCTAGGGTGATAGACATCTTCTAGAAATGGGGAGTTGTGCGTTCTTCCACCTCAGGCTCGGACTACACTTGCAGTGACATGGAAGCTTCTGCTATATTGTCTGAGGCAGGAAGTCTGTCTGGGACAAAATTTTCCTCCAGACACTGCAGTTGTTTCTGCCAAGAGAATTGAACTAAAATACAGAAAAAACAAAGCTGTTCTTAAGGAAGCAAGGATGGCCTCAGGCCTTACCTAGGTGTCAACAGGCAAATGTTTACAGTCTGCAATTGACTACCCCCCAGGACTTACGATGGTGACTTACAAGGTAAGTCAGAATGTTCTATCCATTACAACATATTAAGAAGACCTGAGAAGTCACTGTGATTTGAAGACACAACGCATTCTGCTCTTTATTTATCAATTCATCCACCCTTCCATCCATCCATCCATCTATCCATCCATCCATCTATCCATCCATCCATCTATCCATTCACTCATTCACCCATCTACCCAAGGGGCATTTATTGAGCAATTGTCATGTTTAGACTCTTTCTTAATCCATTTCTACTAATGCAGAATACCTGAGAGTGGGTAATTCATAGCAAATAGAAAGGTATTGGCTCATGGTTCCAGAAACTAGGAAATCCAAGATCAAGGTGCAAGCGTCTGGCTGGGACCTTCTATGACACAAGAGCAAAAGACAGACTTTGCAGCCTCAATTCTTTTGATAATTGGCGTTCACCCATTCATGAGTGTGGAGCCCCCTGATCCAAACACCTCCCATTAGGCTCCACCTCCCAACACTGCCACACAGGGGATTGAGTTTCCAACACATGCCTTTTGGGAAACACATTCAAATAAGAGCATCCCCTAGAGCAATTAGGATAATGTTGAGCCTCCTACAGGAGGTTAATGATGCTGGTAAATGAGGAAATTGCCAGATATCTATGGATTTAATACCAACATCTCGTAGATTCTCAAATGTGATCCTCTTATTGGCATTATTAAAGTTGTACAACCAAACTCCCTACACAGAATTCTTCTGATGAGATATCAGAGAAAGTATATGAAATAGAACTGATGGAAGCAAACCAGATGTAACTGAACCTTCATTGTGATAATTCTTCTTGCTCTACTGGCTGGTCCCCAATTTGCCCTTGGATTTTGGATGATCTTTTGGGAACAGCCTTTTAGGTCTGGCTGAGGCTAGAACTAGATATATCCTGGCTTTTTGGATGCACAGAGGCCATGTGGTAGGGGCCTTGGACCTGAGGACCCTCCACCTGAGTTCTACCAGCCCCGTGAGAAGGTTGGGCCTTTATTGTTCATCTCTGGTCATTGTGTCCACTGAAATTCCAAGTCTTCAGAAGAGATCAGGATCAACTGTTCTCCTGGGCTGCAAGGATGCAGACAGCATCATTGTGGACAGCAAGGACATGACATGGGAAACAGGCAACTGTCTGAGTGTCTGAGCAGGACTTGTCCCTCATGAGGACCAGGCAGTTGTCCCTTGAATGTGGAGCTCTGAGGCATTCAGGGTGTTGGTGTCCAGAGTGTCCTGTCTATAGGGCTGTGGGAGCCACCTGAACTTGTGTCTGGGTGTCCTGCCTCCAGAGCAAAACAGGAGGGGAAGAAGAAGGTCATGTGAGACTCTGTGGTGTCCCTGCATGCACTGTGCAGATAGAAGCATGCTAGCCAGATCTACAATGTGTGGACAAAAAACACAAAGATGTTTTGTTTTTGTTTTGTTTTTGGTGGAACCAGAGATTGAACTCAGACCAGGCAAGTGCTTATTCTACTGAGCCATCTTCCCAGCCCCCAGAGATGTTTAATTACAGCATAAGACACCCTGCCATCACCCGCTCACTTGCACACACTTACCCCATCATTCTTGCCACTATCTGAAGCCATTCTGAAGTCCTCTTTTATGAGCATTTTTAGTTGCATTGTCGTGGCTGCCTTTTTGTCCTGGATCAATCCAAATCACTTATGGCAATGCCTGTCAAATACAAACAGGACACTACGTCCTCAGCCACCTAAGTTACCAGATCTGGCACGGCCCAACCTCTGCCTCATCCCCAAAGTCAAAATGACCATCAGAGGTAAATGTCTAGAATGGATTCAGGACTCAGAGGCAGGCACAACAGCACCACAAAAGACGTAAGAAAGAAGTTCCAGAGCGGCTTCAGGAAGTGGCAAGAATAGCGTGATAAATGTGTTTAAAATAAAGGGGGAGTGCTCTGAGGAAGATAAAAGGCAGTGTGCCTTCTCCTGCAATACGCTTTTATTTAAGCATTTACTGCATTTCTTAAACCACACTTTGTATTATGGAGGAGATGTCATGGGAAAAACAAATTCCCCCAAAGCAGAGTTTCCCCTTCAAGGAGAGCAGAACCCTCCTCTCTGTGGAGGCAGCCCGGCAGGCCCATTCCTGGCCCAGGGGCCTGGGGGACGGCATGGTGTAGGAAGTGGTGTGCATGGCACCATGACTGCCCTAGGCAGGAACGCCTCTGAACAGACTCACGCATCATAAAGCAGGCGTGAAGCCCAACAAACCTCCAAGTTGATGTTGGACACAGCCTGGCGGAGGAAATACTTTTATCTTCTCACAGACCGGGAAGCAAAGGCATGGGTGGGTGACCAGCCATGTAGCCGGAACTGCCACAGCTGCCTATACCTCTCATGAGAACAGAACCCAGAGGGAACGTGCAAAATATAAATGGTAATGGTGCCAACTCCTGCACCCCATCTCTGTCCTCTGTTCTCCAACCTCCAACTGATCCAGCTACCCTGAAGACACCCTCGAGATGTTTTCCTGTGTCCTTCAGGGGAATTTCCTAATCTAGGTGAAAATAACCTTGATTTTTGCCACTATGCCTCACCTTCACCTGTACCTCCCTCTTTTTTTGACATCTCACATTCTACATCCTGCCATACGCATTTGGTCCCATGAACTCATCTGCCTGCCAGCTTGGCATGGTGCTCCTTTTTCTACTCTTATCAGAAGTCTGTACTCCTCAGCCTCAATTTACCCTCATAGCTTCCTTTCTACCATGATTCCTCCACAACAGTTTGCCCTGTGCCTTCCTGCTGGACTCCCATTCCAAAGCATGCCAAGCCCCTCGGAGCCCAGCACCCACCTCCACAATCAGTGCCTCTGAAGGCGGAGCCCTGCCCCCAGCAGATGGCAGGAGCCGCCAGACTCAGCTTCCCTCCCCCACCACTCTCCCCTCTCCTGCACCCTGCACAGGACCTGGCAGCCTCTCTCTGCTCCTAAAAGGACTCCTGGATAAATAAATGAGCACTGCAATCAAGAGTAGCCTGTGGGTGCTCCCTGAGCCCCGACCTGGGTGAACTTGAACTGGTTCCAGACAGTAACCAAGACAATGCACAGAACAGCCCGAGGCTCAGAGTTAACTAACAGACTTCTCTTTGTCTCCAGCTGATGAAAGTGGAATTGATTTGCCCTGCGGGTTGGAGGAGGCTGTGTGCCAAGTCGGGCACCTTGTCAAAGGCTCTGGCTGAATTCTCAGCCCTTGTTGCCCGAGTATGCCCACCTGGGTGAGATGTCCTCTGGGTGTGCCTGCGGGGGTCAGGGAGGGCCACCCGCCCCCCACCTGCCAAAGCCCACTCCCACCTGAATTCATTACATGATTGCAAGTCCTGCGGTGAGCTACTCTTCCTGCCGGTCTGCCAGGATCATGAAAAGCCTCCTCCAGGCAACCGTGAGGACACTGGGCCCTCTGAGAGCCTCTTCATGTGGTTCTTTTCCCCTCCAAGAGGCCAGAAACCATCCATGCATCCAGTCAGAGTCCCTGTACTTCCGAGAATACATGAAACTCTTTGTTCAGTTCTGAGAACATGGAGAACCCACCACCAGCATCTCTGGGGGAGGCCAAGGGGCTGCCTGCCAGCACCCCTCATTCAAGCACAGCACTCAGACTCCACGAAGCCCCTGGCTTCAGCAAGCAGCACAGCTGTCCAGGTGGTGAGCTCTTGCTGCCCTGACTGTTGGAGTCATCCCATTCTCAGTGCTATGGTGACTGTTGCATGGGGGCCAGGGCTCAGCCCTCAGTGTTCCTAAAGTTGCCTAGGAAGTTTCAGTAATGCATGGGGAAAAAAATCACTGGAAGTTTCTGGGGAGGGGGAGCTTTCCTTATTTGTGTGAAGCAGCCTCAAGAGGAGATATGGTAGCAGTTGTGAGGGATGGAATGCTGGAGGCCCTTTTGTCACCATGAGGGAGAACAGGTAGGACATGCTCATGGTAGGACAGAAGCTATCCTAGAAGGCAGAGACTAGACAAAAACACGACATTTGATAACTCGGTCAAGCTGTGAACCAGCCTGTTGAATCAAACCAACCCTGAACTCCGTCTTCTTTCTGAACCTTCCTGATACAAGAACCAGTAGACTCTGGTGATACAGCAGGGTGAGATAGATTTTCTCCTGGCAAACCTGACTCAATCCACCTTGGCAAATGGCTTCCTGCTGAGATGGGAACTTGGCTTCAGAAATCAAAAATCTATGTTCATTTGGTGCTCCATTTTCCTGGTGATAAAAAGGGGTAACTTATAGACCAAGGGGTAAGAGAGAAACATGCTTATTTGCAAAATTCCCAACTACAATGACACAGACTCTGTTTGTCCCCCTCCCTTGTTCACTGGGCTGGCCCCAGGAAACGATTCTGAGGGAATCTCAAGATGACTGCCAACCCCTGGGGTGCCTTTGGCAGGTGAGAGCTGGGCACATTTCAGTCCACGGGCATGGCTGCCCTGTCCAGGTCACTGTGACATGCTAGCTGCCACATCCCGTGGCTGATTTTCCACTGCGCTGTCCACCATCCACCGCCCATCTGTGTCTCATCTTCCCCTGCCGCATCTCAGCTCCTGCTAAACTTCTCACCAACTGTCGGTCTTTAACAATTTAGTATAAACTAGAGAGTAGCCTTCAGGAGAGCATAGCCCACGAGACACACATTTCAGGATGCTCCTGGGTGGAAAGATAACAGGGACGGAGGGGTTGTGGTTCCATAAGGGGAATTCTGGGCAGCCAGGAAGCTCCATGGGGACTCCAGGTACCACACAAAGAATACTGGGAGAAGCCAGGGGGTAAGTCTGTGTGAACTATTCAGTATAAAGGAAAGGTGGCTTTCTTTCTTTAAAAAATAGGAAGTGGCCTATGTCTGCAAGCTGGCTCTGCACCTGTGCAGAAAGTTGTGGGATGCCGGAACTAAAGTAACCTGGTGTCAGTTCTAATGAAGGTGGTGGCAAACCTCCAGGCTTCCCATAGCCGGGCCTGGAGCAGTATAGGCGGGAGCTCTTCTACTTGGGAAGGTCATCCGTGCCGTCACTGCTCTGAGATCTGAGGTGGCTGACAGTCAAGGTCTCCATGGACTGTGACAGCAAGGAAGCATTCACGCGGCTCACTGCTGAGGCCCTGTGACAGTGCACACGAGGCTGGGCGGAATGGCAGCTGAGAGTTCTGGTGTATGGAGTCCCTGCTCGTGCGCACACACGGTTACTCTTCTCTAAATCTTCCTGACCAACCTGTGCAGCTTTCGATGGATCGTGCTCACACTAGCGACCCATGATTATCATCATCTTTCTTGTTAACTTAGTAAAAAGCCATATTTCATGAGACACATGAGCAGGTGGCTGGAGTTGAAGGTTAATCAATGCTTTCAGACAGTGAGACCAGAGGCACTGAGCCATGTACAACTGGCCTACAGGTGACCTGTCACCTGGATGCAGATACTTGGGATCAGAGTCATGATTGTTATCCTCCTCGGGTCATGGCTAAGCAAACAGGTCCCAACAGGTTCGGTCCGGTTCTGCTTTCTACCAGCAGGGATCCACTCCATCTTTGGAGGTAGGTCATTGTAACAAGGCTATTTGGTAGCAGAAGGTGGCTTTGCACTCCTGGCGCTGTACTTGAGGTGTGTGTGTGTTGGGGAGGAGCTGGGAGGTGTGATCTAGGGTACTTCTTCAGCCTGGCCCTGGTATTTTCCACCTGGTCTCTGCTAGGTGCCCATTCCTCTGAGCGCCTGCACACTGGGGCCTGCCCTGCCGGGCAATCTCTAGGGTCCTTCCCATTTGCACTCCCAGCCTAAGATCCAATCTTGTCAATGACCGCACTTCCAGGAAGCTGGTGAGAGCTCTGTCCCCCGCCACCACCTAGAATTTCATTTGGCCCTGGAGCCAAGTCCATTTAGCCAGAGAATGGTGGCATGTCTGGGCACTTAAGCCATTTGTGGTAAAAGGATCCGGATGTTCAAATGGCTGTGCTCTCTGTTATTGGATATTTTTCTCCACTCAATGAAAAACATATTTTTTTTTCAACTGGCTTCAGCTCCATTCAGGTAATAACAAAAAGCATTTATTGTTGCACATTATCTACATGGGAATTCTTTAAAAGAGAGAGGCTTGCTTGCTGCAAGACCCAGCAGAGTGGGTACAGATGGTTGGTGGCTTTCTGGGGGACACCCAGCCCCTCTGGGCATGACACTATGGAGGCAGCGATGGAGAGGGAATGCATATGTAGAAGGCCGACTGCAGGGCAAGGAAGAGGGCATAGGTGTGCCAGGCCAGGGAACCTCAGAGGTTCCTGCCCATGGGGGATAAGATGGACTGGCCAGTTATAGAAGAGCAGTATGAGCAGAGTGAGGGGTTCCTTTGGGGGATGCTAAAAGAAGGGGACCAGAAGTAAACATCTTTGACCTGCACTGGTTGCCTGAACAATGCTTTATGTGATGCGCTAAGTAGGAAGATGAAAGAGTGAGGCCAGAGGCAGGAGCCAGTTAGATTTCCTGGTACATTAAGTAAACATTTATTAGGTTCTTAGAGTACACTGGCAACATGCCAGGTCCAGCCTGGCATGGTGACACATGGCTGGAGTCCCAGCACTCTGGGAGACTGAGGCAGGAGGATTGTAAGTTGGAGCTCAGTCTGGGCAATTTAGCAATTTAGAAAGACCGTCTCAAAATAAAGGCCCTGACTTCAATCATCCCCAGCACCAGAAGAAAACAGACAAACAAGCAAACACACAGGCTCCAGACGCTGGGGTGCGTCACAGGGAACATAAAGAGGAGGGGAGGTGGGGCCTTAAAGAGTGGGCACAGGAGAGGCAGAGGGACAGGGGCTTTATTTCAGGCAGCAGTGAAATCAGAGCGTGGTTAAGACATTCAACTGAATTTAAATCCGTGCTTCAGCCAAACAGCTCCTCTCAGAGCATGAGCAAGCCCTCTCGGTACAGAACACTCCAGAAACACTTCTCGCCCTCCCGTCTCTGCGCCCCCTGCTCTCCAACGTACAGATGAAAGGAACAGAGAAATTCACTTTCTCTTCCTGGCCCCCATCTCCCCCACCCTACGCCTTTGTTGTTCTGAGGGTGGGTTTAGGCTTTTTCTTTTTGGACAATCACAGGAACGTGGTACACACAGGCAGAGGTGTTTTAAATGCCATGAAGACAGAACACGGCCAAACTATGTCTGGATGCCACTTTTTTTTTTTTTTTTTTTTCCTTTTTTCTTTCTTTCTTTCTTTCTTTTTTTTTTTTTTTTTTTTTTTTTTAGTTTCGTAAAAAGAGCAGGCCTTTGTTGGTGCTGTGGGTGATTAATTCTCAAATCTCAGTGACAGCCGAGATCTCTGCAGGTGCTGAAGTGAGTCATGCAGGTAACTGGCAACAGCTCTACAAATCCATCCTGCCTGAAACCTCTCCTGACCTGAGACTGCTGACAAGGGTAGCCTGTGTGTTAGTGTCATCTGAGACACCATAGAGAACCAGGAGACGCCCCTGGGCTCCGCTGTCCCTCATTTGGGAACACATGCCTAGAGATACTATCTTTGTGTCCATATAGGTCTCTGGTTCCTGGCCAGCTCTATGGCTTTAGAGCTGCTATCTGAAGACATAGAAGAGGGTGACTGCTCTTTTCTGCTAGAAAAAGGGGTTTTCAGGAAAGACCACTCATCCCCAGCACGGGGGTTGGTTGTGAGAAGGGAAACGCTCTGGTGATACCAGACTCCAGTAGCAGGGAAGGATCCAGAAGCATCTGATTCCTCTTAGGAATATGTGTGGAGATCTTTTCCCCAAAATTTGTTAAGGACCCCCCAAGGCTGCCCTACTTCAGAGCCCTCCAATACTTTGGGGGTCCCTGGCTTACCCACACTTCTGACTGATGGGCCACAAATCTGGGGTTCCCACAAGTGCCTCAAATCTGATAATTTTCTAGAATGACTCACAGAAATCAGGAAGATGCTGTACTGACAAGTGTGGTTTTATTATAAAAGCTAAAATCAGGACAAGATAAAAGAAGAGACCCATAGATTTTTTTAAAGCATTATTTTTTATCCTGCTATGCTACTAAATTTGGTTATTGGTTCTAGGAATTTTTTGGTGGAGCTTTTGATGACTTCTATGTAAAGGATAAGGTCCTCAGCAAATAAAAATTTAACTTCTTCCTTCTCTATCTGTATGCTTTTTTTGTTGCTGTTGTTTCTTTCTCTTGTCTAATTGCTCTAACTAATGTCTTGAGAACTATATTGGACAAAAGTTGTATTAGCTGGCATGCTTGTCTTGTTCCTGATATTAAAAGGAAAGCTTTCAACTTCTCACCATTTAGTACATTGTTGGCTGGTGGTTGTCACAGATAGCTTCCCTAGCACAAGACTTGGGGGGGGGTCTTGAATGCAGAGGGACTGTTAAGCCATTCAATATCTCTACAACAAGGTCGTTCACCTGACTGTCTATGAGGTTCCTTAGGATGGCAGGGCTGGTTGATTTACTGACCGCATGACTGAGTGCTGCTTCACCTAGCCCAGCTGGATTAGCAACATAGCTCCAACTCCAACCTTCTCATGACTCGGCTGGTCCTTCAGTGTGGTCAGCCCCTGTCGTGGGCCATCATTTTGCACGAACTCTTCTGAACCCCATAGAGCTTATAAGCAAAAAAGATATTCCTATTTCTTGGGAAATTCCAAAGGTTTTAGATGCTCCTTGCGAGGATTCAAGGACAAAGACCAGATAGAATGGTGTGAGCCAGCAAGGTCTACCACAGCCCAGGGTCACAGGGCAGCATTCGGCTCACAAAGCTCTTCAGCACTTTGGAAGAAACAGAAAGCTCCAACTTCACAGCCCTTTGAAGCAAGAGAACAGAGCAGGATGTAGGCCAGTACTCTTGTCATTCATTCATTCATAGAGCCACGCAATTATTTCTGGAGTGCTGTTTTGTACAAGATGCTCTGGAGATTGTGACACTTCCAGGCTGACTGCAGGAGGGCACCATCACAAGCCTCAGCAGGATCAGGTCTGCCCCGTGCCGACCCCAGGCTGCTCCGGAGGCCAGTGAGCTAGTGCTCAGGAGAGCTGCATTTCATCTCCTGAGAGGCTTCCCGGGAAGGAGGGACTCATCCAAGGAACATGGGTGGAGTGGCTCTGGGACCATTTTTTGTTTTCCTTAGGCCTGGCTTTGTGTTCAGAAACTGGCCCAATGGGATAAATTAAAAGAAAGCTTTGGGCAATGGCCAAATACCCCAAAATTATGAAGACCTTCCTTTGCTCCCTTGGAGGGGTGAAAAATAGGGCATTTATTCTTGAGTGCTCAGCACTGAGCTAGGAGAACAGAGAGACCTGAGCCCCAGGCCCAGCAGTCAAGGGCCTGAGGTGGCACCTGGAGACGGGAAACAAGATGTCAGCATCACCAACCCAGCTCCTATGTGAATATAGAAAAGGATTCTTTTTTGGAAAATTTTGAAACAGGGACTCACTTTGTAGTTCAGTTGGCCTTCAACTCACTGTATAGCCAAGCTGGCCTCAGACTCATGGCAGTCCTGACAGCCTTCCGAGTGCTGGGATTACAGGTGCGTTCCACCATGACTAGCGTAAAAGGTTTTCTTTTTTAAAAATTTTTAAAATTTATTTATTTATTTATGTGTGTGTGGCCCAGCTCAGCCCACCAGGGGTGGGGCTGGCTGGCATGTGGTGCTGGGGGATTGAACCGCGGTCCCTGTGCTTTGCCAAGCTTGTTCCAAGTAGGTGCTTTAGACCACTGAGCCATCTCACCAGCCCGTAAAAGGTTTTCATTGTGATGTTATTATATTAAATTATAAAAACATCATAATTATCAATAATATACAGTGACAAGACCTTGCTCCAATGCAGCCTCTTCCCCTTGGCTGCCTCAGGCACAAAGAAGTCTTCCTCCCCCTCCCCCTCCTATCAGGTGCCCAGCAGGTAGCTGTCTAGACCTCAGGTGCTCACGCGGTCCTGAGCCCACTCAGTAATGGCCTGTTCTCCTGAGGCCCGAGAACAAGAGCAGCTGCTGAGCATTGTCATGTGGTTGCTGTACCAGAACTACAGTGCTGTGACTGTCCCCACCTTACAAGGCACAATCAAATTACAGCATATAATCAAGAGCATGAATAGAAAGCAGTCAGCACAGGGTCTAACATATTCTATGTATTCTTATGAAATTGAAGCCTCAAGAGGTTAAATAACTTCTCTAAGTTCACACAGCTACGAGGAGTCAGGGTTGAAAGAGAAATATGCAGGATTCCAAAGTCTGTGCTGCAGGGTCAGGGATATAGCTCAGTGGCACAGTGCCTGCCAGACAAGTGCACGATCCTAAGTTCAATTCCTGGTTCAAAAAAAAAAGTATGTCAAAGTCTGTGCTCTGTGTGTGTGTGTGTGTGTGTGTGTGTGTGCACAATTGGAGATTGAGCACAAGGCCTTCACACTGGTTTCCATCTGTAGCTCTTTATATTTTTATTTTGAGACAGAGTCTCAGTAAATTGCTAAGTTGCCCCAGCAGGGCTGGCCCTTGTAATCCTCCTTCCTCGGCCTCCCAGAGTGCTGGGACTACAGACATGTGGCGCCAGGCCTGGTTCTGAGGTCTCTGCTCTTAGTCCAGATGAATTGCCACCTGCCAGCTGGAAGGTCTGTCAGGGCACTCGCCTCAAGAATCTCAACCCTGATGCTGAGCACCAGGTGCTGGGCACACACGCAGGTATTCCAGAAGCAAACTGATCGGGGGGTGTGGCTGGGGAAGGTGAGATGGGATGTGAGGTGGGCCTTGGCAGATGGGTGGGACTTTACCAGGGGTAGTGAGAAAGAGCACTGAAGCAGCTGGAACAGCACGTGCACAGGCACTGAGACACAACCGCAAGCCTATGAGGCAGCGATGGTGATGTGTCCAGTGCAGGAGGTAGAAAGGTGGGATAAGGATGAGGCCAAAGGGCCACTGCAGCTGGGCCACAGGGGCATTGTTCCCCAGGTGCAAGGATCTGTGCTCCATCTGGGGAGCTCTGGGGGGACAGCCCCCTCCCCAAACACATCACTTCTGATCAGGGTATTGACATGCTCAGAGCTTTTTCGTCATGAGAACTCAGACCAATGCACAATGCCAGGCTCATGACTGTGCCAGTATAGAGCAGGCATCTGGCCCAGCTGGAGGAAACAACACCATCCAGCTGTGACGCCCACAAGGCCTTTCCAGTGACCCATCTTGGGAGAGACAGTGCAGTTGTGAGCGAGGTGATGAGTAGCTCAGGGGGTCCCTGGGTGCTACCCTGTCACTGTGGGATCTCATAGTTGTCCCTGGCTCAGCTGGGGCTCCTCCTTCCATGTGTTCCTGGTCTTCCACCAGCTCTGCCTCAGCTTTATGGCTATTGAATAAAAAGGCAGGTAGGCAGAAGGGACGTGGCATGACAGCGAGAGGCATGAGAAACCCAACTGCAGCAGCATCACCAGACAGCACCTCAGAAAGAAGAAAACACCTTTTTCAACTCTTGCGGGGAGGCATGGCCAAGGTAATCTCCTCCACCCTTGGAGGTTTCTCCTCTGAGGTTCTATATACCACCATCCCCCTTCCTGCAGCTACAATGCACGCATTGTTCTCATTGTCCAGGAAATGGCTCTGCCTCTCCTGATGAGCCCAGGACTTGTGCACCATGCAAGCCCAGATCATCGTCTTCTACCCAGAGACCTGGAGACTTGTCAGAGTTGAGGCGGAGATATCCCCCACATTTTATACAGTCAAGGAAAGAGTCAGTTCCCAGGCTTGCATGTAATTCTGCTACCCTGGGTCCTACGCTATTAAAACTTTATAGAATTCTTTTAGTCTCCCCCCCGGGACCTTCCCATGCTGGCGGGTGCCACACTTTAGAATTTATGCTCCTTCTTTTCCCAAATTGAAGATTTCATGTCTTTCCTTGCTGTGTCTCACTTGGGCCAGAGCAGAGCAAATTACCTTAGCAGAATAAGTTCTTGCTGATGGTAACACCGCAGGAAAGAAACTAAATCTGCCCTTGAACTATCAGAGTGGTGTGTTTGGAAGATCCTCCAGAAATAACAGGCCATTGGCCAAACCCATTCCATAGATGGTGTCTTGGAGAACATACTTTCTTTAATTATCTCAGGGTAGGGGCTCACCCTGCAGCGACCTCAGGAACTTGCCTGGGAAACTGGGGCCTTGCAGGACCACAAAGACAGAACTGGACAAACAAGGGCTTGTCTTTCACAAGGGTTTGGGGGTGGGGTCTGCACATTGGTTTGATCTTACTGTTGGTCATTCGGCAAAATAAAGTAGGAATTCATTCAGATCCCTAGTTATTGACTCCCAATTCCCCTGCCCCCAAAATGCCAAAACAAAAAAGGGGGGCACCTGGCCCAATTCAGTTAGTTATTATCAAAATAGCCTTGGTCAATAGATGCAACCCCAAAGTCTGTCTGTCTCACAGGAAGGAATAAGAGAAAACAAAACAAAGGAATGTTGAAGAGCTGGGCAGATGGATCCTGGCAGTCCCCACCACATGCCTAGCCATTGTCATATTCAGTGATCTTAATGTCCCCAAAGCACCTTGGCCATTTACCCCCAGATCCTGACCAGAGAGGCAGCCAGACCACCATGGTGTAATTGGACTGATGAGAAAATTGGGCCAAACGATGGTAAGAATCTTCGAGAAGCTCCCGAGCATCTGCTTGCCTTGGGCTCCCTGCCCTGGAGGCCCTGGAGGAGCTGGAGACACCTGTCCTTACTTCCAGACCCGCCTTGGAGGTTCCATGGCCCTTTCACAGCCTGAGCCTGAAACCCAAAGCCTCACCAAGACAGGAGGATCGCCATGAGTTCCAGGCCAGCCTGAACTACATAGTAAAACCCTTACTCAACAACAACAACAAACAAAAATAAAATCCCTCAAATATTTCCCAAGCGCCTCCCTCCCATATTTCCCATAAGCCAGTGCATCCAGCATGAAGTTTATCTAGTCCACTTCCAGAAATTAGACGGCAGACTTGTGGAAAAAAAACTTGTTGGAACTGGGGGATAATGAATCTGTGCTGGGCACAGGAAGCACAGAAGCCCAAGGGGCCCCTGAGCCCCAGCCTCCCCTAGACATCACGAGGAGGAAAGACCCTTGGCCTCTCAGGCATCTGTAACAAATATGTGCTCGTGGACAGAGGCGGGCAATTTCAGAATCTCATGTTGATTCCCAGTCTTCTCCCTCCAAAAGTTCATTTTCAACTTTTTGGGATAATCTTGAAATAATAACAACAGCTCTAATTCTTGCTGGAGAAAAAAAAATTATCTTGTAAGTGCAACAGCTCTATCACGAATCATACTAATTCTGCCCTAAAATTACATTTGACCCCGCAAAGGACTTGATCCAATCGGACACCTCAGGAGCATGATTCATCCCTTCTCAGTGCTAAAAGTGTCCTTTTTCTCTCTTCAACAGCCTAAAACAAATGGTTGTATTTATATCCTTACCAATCTGCAAATTCTCAGGATGGGAATGTGTTGTTTACTTAAAGAAGAATCATAATCATGGCTTCTTCCCCAAGGGTTGCACGCTAAGAACAGACGGAGCCTGCTGCCTCCACGCTTGGTAACCAACACATGGGAGTTTGCAAGGGGAGAAAGCAGTCTCCTTTAGGGACTTGACTTTGAAAAGGGGCCACGCACCCCCACCACCATTTATACTTTCACAGTAGTTCTCCACTTATCCGTGCACCCATCCAGCGAGTATGGCCAAGAGAGGCCTGATATCCACTGAACGCTCGTGCTGTGGCTTGATGTGATCCCCAAATGTTTCCGTGTTGGAACCTCCATTCCCAGTGTGGTGGGGGGAGCGGTGGGGGCGAACAGCACTTCTGCAGGACATGAAGGCTCCGTGATCACGAACAGCTCAGCCTGTTCTCTCAGGCGTAAGTTAGTTCTCAAGGGGTTGGATGTATTCTCACAAACATGGGTTTGCACAAAATCCACTCTGGCCACTTCTGCCCTCTCTTCCTTCCTCCCTCACTACATGACCACTTTCACCGTGTTATACCATAGGTGCCAGGCAGACGCGGGCACCATGCTCATGGACTTCCAAAGTGCTATTCTTCCTAAATTCCCAGTCATAGGCACAGTTGGCATTGCTTGCAATGGGGATATGTTCCGGGAAGTGCATCCTTTGGTAACCTCCCAGCATGCAAATACCCCAGAGCGCACTTACACAGACCCAGGTGGTAGAGGTCAGTCACTTCACGTGGCCTCATTATGCTATTAAGAGGCTTGGTAAATGCGACACACGTGAGGCTGCTGGTGCCATACACAGCAGGCACTTTTACAGTGTACTTTTTTTTAATAAGTAGAAGGAAGAATACACTATAAAGTAATAACCAAGAATGTAAGTAAGTGCAAAAACAAGTAATGCAATAAGTTACTAACATTATTAAATCTGTACATAATTCTGTGTGCTATACATTCATGTGAATGATATTGCAATGGATTTGTTTGTACCAGCATTGCCACAAACTTGTATCATTTTCAGCTAGCCAGATGTGGTGGCACATACTCTGTAATCCCACCACCTGGGAGGCTGAGGCTGGAGGATCACAAGTTCAAGCCCAGCCTGGGCAACTTAGCAAGCTTCTGTCTCAGAAAATTAAAAAAAAATTGATCCGGGATTGTAGTTCAGTGTGAAAGGCCTGTTCAACCCCCAGTACTGCAATAATAATAATAATAATAATAATAATAATAATAATAATAATAGTTATAGTACTACTAGTACATTGAGCTATGGAATCACCAGGTGATAGAATTCCTTCTTATGGTACTTAAGTGGTCCATCCTTGATATGTTCATGTGGCGCATGATTGCATTTTGTTATAACAACAGAAATGCGCCAAGATAGATCCCTATGCATGCCTGCTGTGTCAAACCCTTCACACCGAAGGAGACATGCAACTCTTGCTGCGGGCCTCAAGGCAGGTGCTGACTTTGGCACGAGCAGACCCAAGTTACCAGTCTCCTTCCCACACAATGCCACTCCGGACAGCCTGACAAAGAATCTACGCTTCTCTGACTTCTCAACAGGCTGAGTCACAGCCAGAGAATGGAATTAACATCGCTTATTTATATGTGGTTAGTTTCACTTCTATTCTATATTTGAAGTTCTAGCAGGTTGATGCCACACTGCCTTTTTCTGTCCCCAATGTTTATTCCTCACTTGAAAAATGAAAAATGGACTCCTGACCAAAAGTTGTAGTTTTCAATAATAGCAGATTTGTGTTATGGGGTTGACTTGTGTTTGCAACTTATATTCGTAACAATATGGTAATTTTATGTAAGAAACCAAAGCTCTGCCCCCAGAGATTTTGGAGATGCCTCTAAATGTCACAAGCTGCTTGTGAAATACTACTGGGGATTCCTGAGCCTTGTGGACTTGCTTGTTGGACATTGAATAGTTGGAGGAAGACAGATGAAGGTACACTCTTCAGGACACGATATCTGGCCCCACAGTTTAAAGGAGGAGATGTTCATTTTGGCTCAAGATCACTGGCTCCTAGGAAGCGACATCACAGCAGAAGGGCCTAGTGGGGAGTTCTCCTCAGCCCAAGGCAGCCAGGAAGCAGAGAAAGAGGAAAAGAGATCCACCCTCCAGAGACACTCCCGGTGTCCCCAGTGTCCTGCTGCCCCCAAAAAACTCCAGTACCAGCCCATTTAACACCCCCAAGATCTGATACCTCCAGCCCCACCTATGCACGCACTAGACTTTGGGGGGACATTTAAGATCAGCGTGGTAGGACTCTAGGCGGAGAGGCAAGACTCTTGGGGGGGGACCACTGCTGGATCCCATCACATATGCTACTGAACAGTGGGTCTTCAGCAGAGCTGAGACAGGTGACCAAGGATTGGGCAGGTAGCTATAATCAGAAGCTGCCAAGCTAGTCTTCTCTGCCCTGCAGTCTGCATTTCCAGGTTAGAGTTTTGGAAATGTGGGTGAGGCCAGATTTCCATCCAGAGGACTTGTGCATTGGGTTAAATAGTGTAGTGTCCCCCAAATTCATATCCATCCATCACCTTAAGATGCAATCTTATTGGGGGCTGGGGAGATAGCTCAGTGGTCTAAGCACTTGCCTGGTAAGCACAAGGACCCAGGTTCAATCCCCAGTACCGCATGCCACGCTGACCACAGAGCTCTGGGTGCACTGTACCAGCCACCGAAACTGGGCATGATGGCGCACACCTGTAATCCCAGCACTGGGGAGGATGACACGGAAGGATCACTATAAGTCTGAGCTGTGTAGTGAGACCCTGTACCAAATAAATAAATAAATTTTTTAAAAAAATGAAAAACAAAGAACGCAACCTTATTGGAAACAGGATCTTTGCAGAGTTAATCAGGGGAAGATGGAGCCAGAAGGAGTACAGTGAGCCCAAATCCAGTGACGGGTGTCTAACAGGAGGGCAAGCTGGGTGTGGTGGGGCAGACTTATAATGCCAGCCCTCGGGGATGCTGAGGCGGGACGATTGCGAGCTGAGGCGCAGCCTGGGAACCTGAGTGACTCTGAAACCCTGCTCAAAATAAAAATATCTGGAGATGCCCTTGTGTTATCCCCAGTATTAAAGAGAAACACACACACACACACACACACACACACACACACACACACGCACATGCGTGCCAAGTGAAAACAGAGAGAGATGGGAACAATACATCTACAAACCAAGAGACACCAAGGGATGTCACCAAGCACCAGAGTCTGGAAGAGACAAGAAGGGAGTCCCCTGCATGGGCCTCTGGGGAGGGTGTTCTACTGCCTCTGTCTCCTTGGCGCTGCTGTAAAATAGCTGAGGCTGGATAATTTATATTATCAGAAATGTATTGCCGCACAGCTCTGGAGGTGCAAGACCAAGGTGTAGCACCTGGTGGGGGCCTCCTTGCAGAGGGCAGAGGGGGCTTTGTCAGGACAGGGGCATCCTCACGGCCCAACCACCTCTTAAAGGTCCCACTTCTTACTAGCTTCGCAAAGGCATGAAATTTAGCATGAGTTGTGAAGGGGGAAAGTACTGAAACCAAAGCTCCTGCTGGTTAACTTGAATTCCAGGCTTATGGGTCCCAGAGCCAAGAGCGAACCCGTTTCTGTTGTCTTAGGCTATTGGTGTATGACACTGGGTAGGTCACCCTGGTACAGCCTGGTTTACTTGGAGCCTGTGACTTTCCCTGGTGTGGGACGGGGAGTGGAGAGGGACAGCATGGTGCTCCCAGCTGCCTTAAAGAGGGGTGGTAGCCAAAAGAGTCAGACCAGGGCCCCTTTGCCCTGCACCTGTCCCCTGTGTGGCCTGGGTAGTCACACAGAGTGGGGAGGGTGTTGGCATTGACTCAGTGCATGGCCACCCATAAAGTGACCCTTACAAAAATGGCAGCCAACAGACAAAAATCAAGGGCTTATCTTTCCTGTGTCTACCCCAAAGGAACAGACAGAGGTCTGGTCACAATCTCAGGCTGCCAAAGCCACTCTCTCCTGACCCAGGGACCACAGGCTCTGCCCCTGTGATACCTGAACATACAACCTGCAGTGTCCAGAAAGTTCTGGGGATGGCAGAGAAGCCAAAGAACAGGACCAGCAGAGGTAACCAATGGCTTGGCTCAGGGGTGCTCAGTATGGATTTGTGGGCTCCCAGGCTCCTCATTATTGTGGCCACCGAGCCTCATGCCGGGAGAGGGGATCATCTGGCTGGAGGTCTTATTTACTCCTTTGTTATGGAGGGAACCCATAGGACAGTTACAAGGGATTTAAAGAAGAAAAGGAAACAAGGCAGTAAAGAGAGCTCAATACCAACTTGCAAATGGACACAGATCTGGGCTATCCATGGGGTGTAATAAATTGCTTTCCTGCAGACATACCTCATTTACATTTTGGTGGATAAGAACATTTGCATCATTATCAGCTGTCTACAGGGTACAGAGTTGTAACAGGGCTCAAAGACAATGAAGAGCAGAGATAACCGCAGCAGCATGTGCCAGCCGGACAGGGGACCCCGCAGCGTTTCTTGCTGGCCCTTCCTGTGGGTGGCAGCCACCCTGCCTCCCCTCCTCCCTTTCTCCCACGCCCTCAGACCTCCACACTCAGCACTGGATTGTTCTCAGCAGTATCAGCACAAACTTATTTCTCCCATCTAAAAAGAGAAAATATTTTTAAAGGAAAGGAAAAATCCTTTTGATCCTCCTTCCTGACAGCCACCGCTCTTTGGCTTTGCTCTTTGTAGTGAAACTCTGAAGAGTGATCCGTGCTCGCCTGTCCCCGTTCCTCTCTTCCCACTCTCTCTGCAGTCCCTCCATGCACCCTGGCCTCTGAAGCTGGTGCAGTGTGCTCAGACTGGCGTGACCAGGCCGCTCAGACCTGGGGGCTCAAGAACACACGCATCCATTTTCTGTGCCTCCTGGAGGCTGGATTTTCGAAGTCAAGGGGTGGGCAGGCCTGGCTCCTCCTGAGGCCTCTCTCCTGGGCTTGTTGATACCATATTTTCCCTGGATAAGGCCACCCCAATGACCTCACCTTACTCGCTCCAGCTAGATGTGTAGTGCACACCTGTAATCCCGTCACATGTGAGGCTGAGGCAGGAGGATGGCTGTGAGTTCAAGGCTGGCCTGGGATAATACCCAGTGAGACTCTGTCTCAAAAAAAAAAAAAAAAAATAGAATAAGACTTGTTCCAAATCCACTGGGCGGGGGAGGGGTGTGTGTGGCCAAATAGCTCAGCAGATTAAAGTGCCTGCAAGCAGGCGCAGGGGCCGCAGGGGCCGGGTCATGCTGAGACGACAATTGAGACTGGGCATGGTGGCATGGCCTGTAATCCCAGCTTTTGGGAGGCTGTAAACAGGTGGATCACTAAGAGAGAGTAGTGAGACCCTCAGAGTAGTGAGACCCTGAACACCCTGTAGACCCTTCCCTAAAATAAAATTTAAAAAAAAAAAAACAAAAAACAAACACTCTGGGATAGTAAGATTTAGGACATCAACTAGGGAATTCATCCCATTACAGCTTTCTTGTTAGGGTCAACAATGACATGTCACTACACACAGCTCATCCCAAGCCCTCACTGGCAGCTTCCGGGTCCCCTGTGTGGTGGATTCCCTCCACGATGACTGCCCAGGATGCAGACTCAGTCCTCTCCTCCTCTCCACAGGCTCTTGTTTCCTTGATCTTGCACAGTGTCGTAGGCTTAGGGTCCCAGCCTTATGCCCCAGCCCAGACCTCTCTCCCGTTCTCCAGATGTGGGTGTCCACCTGCTTCCTCAGCCCCTGCCATGGTTTGCACGTATCCTCAGGGGCTCACAGGTCTCCAGTGTGGCAGTGTTGATGTGGTAACCAGGTCACTGTGGCGGTTCCCTTGGAAGAAGGAGTCAGTGGCACGTAGGATGGATGGGTGGTTGGAATGTACGAGGTTAGCTCCTCCAGGCTCTCTGCCCCCCAGTCTAGGGAGCAATGGGCTCTCTCCCTCCTGGCCACATGCCCGCCCCTGTGCTGCCATCTGCCATAGGGCCTGCACCCGAGCTGAGCTGATGTCATCCCAGTGCCCTTGCACCTCCGGAACTGAGCGCTAAGCAAAACCCCTTTACAAATGTCCCAGCTACTGGAATTTTGGCACAGTGCAAAATGGACCAGAATAGCATTTCTAGGGAATTGTCTAACGGGCATCCTCACTCCGCCTACCCCAAACTGGACCTCCAACCCTCATCCAAATCTGATCCGCATGCCACATTCCCCATCCTGTTTGACAGCAGTTCCCTTCTTCCAGGCCCCTGTGCCAAAAGCTTTGAGTCATGACGGACTGCTCTCCTTCACAGTCCAAATTCAGTCTTCTATCTTCCAGGTATGATGGTGCACACCTATTATCCAGCACTCAGGAGGCTGAGGCAAGAGGATCACTGTGAGTTCCAGGCCAGTGTGAACTACATAACAAGTCCCTGCTTTAAAACAAAATCCAATCTGCCTACAAATACTTTAAAAAATATATCCAGAAACCACGTGGCTACTCCCACTTGATCCCGGATGACCCAGCCAGTCTACGCCCCTCATTCGGCTGGTTATTCCTTTTCCCATTGGTTTCTCCAGCACACTGCAGTCTCCTCAGTTGGACTTCTCGTTCACAGCCTCTCACACTGGAATGTCAACCCAGGAGGGAGGATGCCTGACCCCTTTAGACACTGACATGTCCCAGGCACCTAGAGCATTTCCAGGCAGCTAGAACAGCAGCACCAGGTTCCCAGCTCACTCTCTGGTTTTCAGTTACCTTCCTGACACAGAAGATGCCCTCTCTTTCATCCCATGGTGCACTTTGGATGCCACTGAAGCCTGAGCCCAAACAAAATCCTTAGCACCACACAGCCCAGGAAGTGAGGACCCACAGGCACTGCCTGGTGGGTAGGAGAGGGCTTTCTCTGCAGGTGGTGATTGATAAGGGACTTGCACCTAAGCCTCACCCCAGACCCAGCTGACATTTCCTAGTAGATCCCATCCTCAACTGCTGCCCTAATAGGAGAAAAGCACAGTGACCCCGCCCCCTGCAAACAGGCTGAGTGCTCACATGCTCACTGGTCCACTTCAGCTAGGGGTCAACATCTGGGAGGTGGCAGTTAGCCCTGAAGAGTGGGAGCTGGGGGCCCTGCCTGGAGCCAGTGGAGCAGAGGGCAATCCCGCTGTCTCACAGAGAGTGTGGGCTGGGCATTTGGCTCGCTCCTCCATGACCCCCTGCAGCCCTGCCCCCCACTGTGGCCCTGTCTCCCCAGAAGGACCCTGTGGCTGGGGCAGGAAGCAAGGCAACCACAGACACTCAGCCTGCAGGGCAACAAGCAAGAATTCCACCCCAAAACTTTCTCTCCCCAAGCCCAGAGCCCCGCCCCAGAGAGAAGGCAGGTCTACAGCACAGCATCTCTGTCCCCTCCTTGTTCTTGTCCCTGCAGGCCAAGTCTATTGGATCTGAGGCAGAGACTGGCCAGAGTTCATATTTTGCCAGGAAAGATACAGCCCTGTCTCCATGGGAGAATTTAATCTCAAAGCAGTGTGCCCTTGTTTGAGATGCTGTCTGGGCAGCGTAACCTAATAAGGCTCTGATTGAATTAGGCCTCCAGGGCTGCAGTCCTGGCATGAAGTTTAGTTTATAGACAAGACAAAGGAAAAGAAGAGGCAGAGAGAAGGAAAGAAGGAAGAAAGAAAGAAAGGAAGGAAGGAAGGAAAAAAAGAAAGACAGAGCAAGCCTAATGCAGCCAGCTACTGTGGAAGAGCCTAGAACCAGTTGTTAACTCTACTCCCAGGAGCTCTGTCACTTGTTGGCAAAATAAAGGACTTCTGAAGCCCACCTGGGAAGGGTAAAAGGCTACCTAGATGGAAATGGGAGGCCCAAATGTGTACATGACAAAATGGGCCTCAGACACTACTGGACAGAGTGGCCCCCACACCTTCAACCTCTGTTCTAGCCAACCGCCAGACTTTTGCATGATCTGCCCAGAACCTTTCCTGGGAAAGGCGCTGACAGTACTTGAAAAACAAATGCAGTAGGCCCATTTCTAGCCATTGTGGGGCTTGGAGGTGAGGCCCAGAGAGCTGTGGTCAACACGAGGCAGAAGGGTGCATGCACCAAGAGGGTAGGAATGAATCTGACCTTCACCTCCCTCCCCTGGCTCCTTCCCCATCAAAACTTTGGTGCATGATACTGCCCCCTGCTGGTGTCTGGGAGTAATGCATCCCAGGGCATGATGGAGAAGCCAGGGTTTTTTTCACCACCCAAGCACGCTTATCAGGCCACAAGACTTCACTAGGTGACATAGGACATCTAGAGCAAGGTAGTCCAGGAATTGTAAATAGTCTCATTTCAGATCCCAGTTCAGATCTTGCAATGGCTACCACCACCTGCTTGGAGTGGCCATTCTACTTCCCAAGGTCACACACACACTATACACTACACTACACACACACACACACACACACACACACACACACACACACACACACGCCATCTTGCTCCTAGGCCCAGGACTCTGCCTGGATATCTCAGAGCCCCAGGGGATATCTGGGAGCTGAGTCTGACATGTGCATGGGCAGTAACTGCAGACCTCAACAGGGAAAACCAGCTGAGCATAGTGGTACCTGTAATCCCAGCATTCTCTGAGGCTGAGGCAGGACAGGAGCAAGGCAAGTTTGGGCTCAGCCTGGGAAACTTAGTGACTAAGAGATCCTGTCTCAAAATTTTAAAAAATTTAAAGGGGCTGGAGATGTAGCTCAGTGCAAAGGCCCTGTGTTCAATTCCTAATACTGCCCAATACCTCCCTACTCACAGAGAGAGAGAGAGAGAGAGAGAGAGAGAGAGAGAGAGAGAGAGAGAGCAGCATGTGAGGGATTCCAGCAGCAAAAGCCAATGCACCTCAGAGAAAGGAGAGAAATCCAGCTTGTGAGAACTCTGCGGGACAAGTGGCCTAGTTTCTTTTAAAAATTAAATTAAAAGTTTAAAACCATATGGGAAGTCCTATTAATCACAAGAGATTTGAGACATATTTTTCTTAGCTCAGGTCTTTGAAAGCCAAACCTGAATTGGGGTGGACAGGGTTTATTAGGAGAAAGGACAGGGCAAGGGAGGGAGCCCAGAAAGATGTAACCTGGAGCAGACACTCCTAGCCTCAGCCTAATATGGAAAAGTGCCACTCAAGTGCCACCCAACTGAAAAACAGGCCTCTAAAAACACGGCGATGTGTTCTCAGCTGCCTTATTCACTGAATGTGGTGCCACAAATCTCTGGCTCTTCCCCAAAGTCAAAATGACCGTGGAAGGAAACACTTTGAATGGATTCAGGACACCGAGGCAATCACAACAGAACAACTGAAGGCACTCAGGAAAGAGGACTTCCAGGACTGCTTCAGCAAGTGGCCAGAGGAGGGGGATGGGTGAGGGTGGACAAAGTGAAGCAGGGATTGAACTCAGACCCTTGAGTTTGCCAGGGAAGCGCTTATTCCACTGAGCCATCTCCACGGCCTGAGGGGGAGGATTTTGAAGGGGCACTTACTGTAATAATTTTTTAAAATGTTATCATCCACCATATTTTTCCAAGGAAGCTGCAGTTCTCCCAAAGTCGATCGGAAGGGACCCCAGAATGGCAAGGGCGTGACTGAGGGCAAGTGATAGCCCCCCCAGGGTTTGTGCCAGCACTGAGTGTAGTGGTATTTGCCAGCGTTCTGTAAAGCCTGCTTCCCTTGAGAGTCCCTGGGCGTCCCTCCTTTCCTGACCCCC
>NW_004524607.1:17475451-17480539 GCF_000260255.1 Octodon degus | reverse complement strand
AGTGTGAAGCCCTGCGTTAAACTTGAGGAAAGAAAGAAAAGAAAAAGAGGGAGGAGAGGGAGAGGGGAAGGGGGTGGGAGAGAGAAAGAGAGAAAGAGAGAGAGAGAGAGAGAGAGAGAGAGAGAGAGAGAGAGAGAGAGAGCAAGGAGATGGAGGAAGAAGAGAAAGAGAAGAAAGGAAGGGAAGGGAAGATAGGGCAGTGAAGGAGAAGAAGGGAGGGAAAGCACAAGCACATCCAGGGCCTCAGAGTGTGATTCTGTGGGGACATAAGGACAAAAGCTGAGGCACCACAATCCAAGGCAGAGGAAGGGTTTAAGCTAAGCTAGGCAAAGGTGGGCAGAGGTTACATGGAAAGTGCTGTCTTTTCTCAAAGCCTAGTGACAGGTCCAATAGCAGCTAAAAAGAGAGCTGAGCATCAGTGGCCCATGCAACACCCCCAGCTATCTTGATGGCTTTGTTTGTCGTACAGGACTTGTGCTGTGTGCCAGTGTCACCTGTGGGCAAAATGACACCACTTCCAAGATGGTTGCAGTCCTGTGCAGCGGGGTCCCTAGAGCAGAGAAAAAGCCTCTCTCTTTTTCCTTGCTTCCATGTTGCGCTCTTGGCTTGTCCAATTCTTTACTTGCTATGTAATGTTGGAGTCTCAGCCATGGGAGGTGCAATGCTCCCCTAAGCCTGGCCTGCCCATCAGCTCAGGGGACATCTGGCCCTAGCCCTGACACCTGTCCCCAGGCCTCCAGCAGGAACAGAGAGCACCAGCTGGTCACAAGCCCAACTGACCCCATTTTCTAAGGACAGGCACTGCCCACATGCATTCAGAGTATGGTCGGGATCTGACACACTGTGCTCACCCCAGAGGAAAGAACCAGATGATGGTGGGGGTTGGGATGGGAGCCCAACCACCCAACTGGTGGATCCATTCATTGTTGGTGCTGATCGGGGACCATCAGCTTTTATAGACGCAGACACTGTGACCCACTGGAAGGCCCTCTGAGCCCATTCTGCTCCTCACCTGCCCCCAGCAGCCCCCTCAAAGCCCATCATCAAATATTGGTGAAGTCCTCATATAGGCAGACAACCTTCAAGAACTCTTCCTAGAGATGGGCATGGAGACACACACCTGTAATATCAAGCTACTCAACGCAGGAGAGTGGCAAGTTTGAGGGCAGCCTGAGCAACTTAGCAAGACCCTGTCTCAAAAAAATAAAGAGGGCTGGAGATGTAGCTCAGTGCTAGAGCACAGTAGCTTCAATCCATCCCTAGTACCGAGGAGAGAGAGAGAGAGATCATCCCTAGATCCTGTAGACCCCAACCCCACCCACAAATCCACACACCTCCTTTCCTGACCCCCAAGCTTTCCCCCCCTCTGTCTCTGGCACTCAGAACTATCTCTTCTATAACAGCAGATTTTTACAAAAAGAACATTAGTGTAATTTTCTACACTGTGTTCTGTAAAATCCTCAAAGCAAGGAAATGTAAAGAATCCAGCACCCTGCTCAGAAGCTGGGTTAGTCTCCAGGCCCACCATGACTGAGCATGCAGGGCGGATTAAATGTTGAGATTGATTGACATGGTCCTGGAGGCCACAATTCTGAAGCAAGGTGTCAGAAGGACGGAAGGAGGGGGATGCTTCTTGCAGTTGTGAAGAAGGATCTGCTCTCGGCCTCCCTCCTTGGCTTGTAGATAGACAGCTGTCTTCTCTCTTTGCCTCTTCATGTTGATTCAGCCTAAATGTCCCCTTTTTGTTAGGCCGCCAGCTACATTAGGTTAGGAACCACCCTAATGATCCCACTTTAGTTTAATCTCTAAAAAGACTCTCTCCAAACATGGTCATGCTGTGAAATATGGAGGTTAGGGCTGAACGTATGAATTGGGGAAGCTAGAGGACACAGTTAAACCCTCACCAGGACCTAGAAGAAGCAGGGCATGGTGTTGCATACCCGTAATCCCAGCACTCTGGGAGGCTGAGGCAGGAGGATGGCAAGGTGAAGCCCAAGAAGGGCAATTAAGCAAGTTAGCAAGAGCTGTTTCCAAATGAAAAACAAAAGGGGCTGTGGGTATAGTTCAATGTGAAAGAACCTGAAGGACAGAAAAAGCACAGGGCGAAATGCACACACACATTAGGGTCCCAGTAAGCCTGCCGTCTGAGTCCACACCCCAGTTTGGACATGTTTTATACAAAGTGCTGATTCGGTGTTAAAGGTGACCCTATCGGGTTAGTAATATCCCTTAGTTATTATGGGCTGATCAGGTGAACAGTCTCTCAAACAAGTGGAAAGAAAAGGCTCAAATAACTGAGACAAATGGTATGATTTAGGGCTTCCAGGAAGATCAAAAACCCTCTCACAGCTTTTGAGATTCTCTGGGTTCTGACAAAGAACTTCTCTGGGCAGCCATATTTACTAGCTTTGCAAACCAAGAAGGGGGATACTGAAGAAAATGTAGGAATCTGGGCAGGACTTGGGAATCCCATTAAGGACTTCTCCAGGTAATATATTATGTTAATTTAGGAGCGCTAGGTTATCTCCAGGAAGGCCTTCACTGCAGGAGTAAGAAATCTGCTGCCAAGTCTCCTTTCAGTTAATTGGGGTTGGCGCCAAATGTCCTCAGCTGTGACCTTATCTTGTCCTTTGAGGAGTTGCAACTTCACAGGCTAATTCAGGCCTCAGTGGGGACCTGTGACTCACAGAGGCTCACATACTTTGAGTCCTCTTCCCATCTCCAGCCATGGGCCTAAGCCTCGAGCAAATGCACATGTAAACATGACAAGCCAATTGGTTCATTAACTCCTGCTCAGAGCAGCTTTACAGTGGTCTCCATCTCGACCCCAATAGGCATGAGGCCCCTCCTCCCAGTGAACAGGACAAGGAGTCGGTGGAAGGGAACACTTGTTGACTGCACACCTATTTTGCCACTGAAGAAATCATCTTCCTGTTTGATCTGTTGTTAGTTCTAGGTTTAAACTTTGATTCTAGTGACTTCAGACACCCAGAGAGGCCCACACTTGCCTTACGTAACTCTACTGGGTCTCTGGAAAGTAATAGGAAACTACAAGTTGATTATACAGGAAATAAAACCTCCCTTTTGGTTGGTCCTTTTTGATATAGGGGAATGAAACTCCCAACCTGAAAGATACCTGTGCTGAGTTTGGATTCTCTAAAACCAAAGAATGAATTTTAGGAATAGCAGAGGTTAAGAGCAGAATATATTTACTGGGGGAAAGAAAGCTCCTGTCTGAGAGAAGAACAGAAGGGGGACCGGAGCAGGTTGCCCCTGAATCTGTCTTTTTAAGGGATTTTTACGGAGCAAGACCATGCGGTGAGGTGGGTCTAAGATGGAAAACATGGGAACTCACTTAGGTGGACACGAGGTGGAACCAAAGTATGGTCAACCAATAAAATTACAAGCACAATTGCTCAAGGAAAATTGATTAAATCCAGGACCAAATGGGATAGCAAGTCATGTAGCAAGTGGGCATGAATACAGAACAGGGCTTTTCCTGTAGGGCACTGGGTTAGTGATTCTTCCAGGCATCCTCAAGATTAGAGACCTATTTAGAATATCAATCTCTGATGCCTATCCTTAGGAAAGTATACATTTATCAGATCTTTTGTCTTGAGGTGTGGCCCACAGCAGGGCTCTGTCTCTCCCAAAGGTGCAAAGTCATCTCATCTTCCATATTGTCTAGCTCTCTCTGACTGCCTATAATATTTTTCTTTCTTTTCTTTTCTTCCCCCCCCCCCCCCCATTGGATACAGGATCTCACTACACAGTTCAGACTCATAGTCATCCTCCTGTCCCAGCCTCCCCAGCCCTGGGATTATAGGTGTGCCCCACCACACCTGGTTCCAGGGTCAGCAGGGCATGTGGTACTAGGGATCAAACTTGGGTCCTTGAGCTTGCCAGACAGGCGCTTAGACCATTGAGCTGTCTCCCCAGCCTGAATATTTCTATCTAACTCAGCAGCCTGCAACACTTTAGAGTGTGGCCACTGATTTTGGTAAATCAAATCATTTAAAATGCACCAGGAAGTTTGTGAGGAAGCCTCACAGGATTATTTGGACAACTGAAGTGTGTGCCTCTGTCTTACTTTTGAGGTGTTTCTGGACCTGGTGGTAATATATCCAAGGGAGGCTGTGCTCAGAATGTGCAAGGCATGGACAGTCTGACTCTGTCCCAGACTGATGAAGTTGATGAACGAATTTGGAGCACAGGGCCTTGGGCAGAGTGGGCACTCAGGGACTGACAATGCTGTTGTTACCACCTGTACCCCCTTTCTGGCTACCCAATGCCTTCCATCCCTCTGCTATGGACTGAATGTCTGTGTCCCCCCAGATTCGCATGATGAAGACCTGACCCCCAGTGCTATGATATTTGGAGGTGATTAAATGAGACCCTAAAGATAGGTCTCGGGGTACAACTTGTGTCCATATGGGAAGGGCTATCAGGAATCTTCTCTTTCCCAGTCATATGGGGATGTGTAATCTCAGTCTTCTAACCTCCAGAGCAGGAAAAGATAAACATCTCTTGCTCAACCCCTAGACCTTGAATACTGGGATTTGGCTGGGGCAGCCCTGAAAGCCTGGGACCACCCACCTCCCCTCCAGAGCCTCACAGAGTCCTAAGGGCGTCATTCAGCACCTGGCTGGCTCCTCTTTGGAAAGGGCCCTCCCTTCCTGCGGCCTCAAAGTGACATCAGTGCCCCTCCTTGACTCCCCGCAGAGGCTAGCATCCACGCTCCCCACATCCCTAGCTCCCCAGCTATTTGCTGTTCCCTGATTTTTCCTCCTACCAGGGGCACCCCAGGAGCAGAACCACAGGGAGGCCTTCTGTGCCTCCATGCGGATTTATTCTCTGGTTTCTGTAATGCCACATGGAGCGTCACACTTAAAACTCACAGAACCTCCCTCTTCCTTCCTTTCTTCCTTCCTTCCTTCCTTCCTTCCTTCCTTCCTTCCTTCCTTCCTTCCTTTCTTCCCTGTGTGTGTCTACCTGTGCATGTCTGTGTTTTTGACACAGGGTTTTACTATGTAGCCCAAGCTGACCTCAAACTCATGGCGATCGAGAAACAAAAAAAAAAAAAAAAAA
>NW_004524607.1:17472589-17475351 GCF_000260255.1 Octodon degus | reverse complement strand
ACCATAATTAATTTTGGTAGTATCCAAAGTAAATTAGGAGGGGGCCTGGCCGTAGCTCAGGCCTTTAAGTGGCTGCTTCCACAAAGCTGTCAGCCTCAGGTTGCTGGAGTTCGAACCTCACACCTCTCCAGCTGGCCAAAAGTGCCCTAAAGGCATTCAAGAAACAAAACAAAACAAAACAAACAAACAAAAAAAGCCTTATTCAAACTCATGGCAATCTGCCCTCAGCCTTCCTAGTGTTGGGACTGCAGGAACACTATCATGCTTGGCTTTTTCTTTTTTGAAAGAGGATTTTGCTATGTAGACTAAGTTTAACTTGAACTCCTTATATAGCTCAGGCTGGCCTGGGAGTCATGATTCTCCTACATCAACCTCCCAAGTGCTTGGATCATAGGTATGCACCACAATATCCAGCTTTATCTCAGAGGTACTTAACCTGAAAAGCTTTAGCGCCTCCTTCCCTAGGATGATTTACACATTTGTGCTATATTTTGTGGAGAGGACACCTCACTTTTATCAGTCTGAGAGGTTAAAAAAAAAAGCAAGGGTTTTTCAGACCCACTGAAAGATGACGCCAATAGCAGGCCAGAGGCAGAGTGACGAAAAAGGACGCACTGTGATGAGGCAAAGTGAGGAGGATGAGAGAAACATGGAAAAAAGGAAAGGTAGAAGAAAGAAGGAACAAGGGAATGGCAGCGGAAAAGAGGGCAAGAAGTTGGGAACAAAGAAAAACAGAAGTTAGTCAGGAAAGGGAAAGAGAAGAGGAAGAGAAAGAAAAGGACAAGAAGGCTTAGGAGGGAGGGAGGGAGAAGAAAGAATCTGAGATAAATGTGTTTAAGGTCTATTCCTTTTCATAAATCAAGTGATAAAGTGGTTTCAAGGAACTGCATTAGAGAAAAACAACTTCATTTGAGAAGTGGCATCTTATACTATGAATAACTACTACGAAGACAACAATATGCAATGTATTAATTAGTGTAACTGTCCTACTAACCTGTTTTGAAACTGTCTCAATGCTATTTCTTTCTCAATAAAACTAATATAAAAATGGAAAAAAAAAAAAAAAACACCCAAAAAACCCTCACAGAACCCTGGAGTCTGTAAACACTTAGTCCAGAGCTCTAGCGCATGCCAGGGACAGCTTTGCGTGGCGAGGAGGAGCCAAGGGGGCCAGGAGTTCATTGACTTGGTGCCGCCGGCAGGAAAGAGAGCTGGAGCTCTCTCGCGTCTGGGGCGGTGGGCTGCCTTGGACTGGAACTCCTCCCACCACGCGCTGTGTCCTTCCGCCACTGTCAACTGCTGCGGACAGGTGGAGAACTGTCCGTGCCGTGCTCTCTGCAAGTCCCGAGCAGCACCCACACTTCGCCGGAGCCCCTTCCTTCCCCCACCCCCGCACAGCTCCACCTGAGCTGCCACAATCCCATCCAAGTCCCTCCGGTCCCGACCCTGTCCGAGCCCCGCCCATTCCCAGCCCATTCCAGAACTGCACAAGGATGAAGGAGGTGTTTTTGCTTTGAGTTGTGAACTTTTCGGGGTTCCTATTTTCAGCCTAGATACTTTGATTTCTTTGCCTCCAGTTTTGTGCCTGGCTACCCTCTGTTCTTTTTAAACTTCTATTAAAATGTCATGTAAAACTTTATGAGAAGGGCAAGGGAGATGGATCAGTGGAATAAACGCTTCCCCAGCAAGTGCAAGGACCTGAGTTCAATCCCCGGTTCCGAAAACAAAACAAAAAACAAAACAAAAAAAGAACAACTTTATGAGAAGAAAGAAAGAATAGGCCCGTGCCAGTGACACTTCTGCAGTTTTGTGGGTGCGCTGCAGGAGCGCTGTCCCAGAATCGCTCTGGGGCCGAAGCGCATCCTTGGCTGGCTTCCCTGAGCTGTCGGGTGCCCGGGCTGCAGCGCCTGGGGTTATAGGTTCAGTCCACCAAGGCTGGCTGTAGGGAATGGGAGCTGTGAGCCAGGGAGCAGGGACTCGCTGTGGGACCCTTGGGGTTCCAGACCTGATGGAAGCCCAGCCCCAGTGTTAGGGAGCTCTTATAGCACAGCAGTCTTGTGGGCAGATTATAACAAAAGTTAAGAAATCAGTTCATAGTCTATGAGTATGCTCGTGCTGTCTGTCACAGAGCCAGCCCTGACTCTCTAGGCCCAGTTGTTCGCCCTTAACAATGTGTGGGGTCAAACTGACTGTGCTCCACTTGGGTTTTAAAAATAGGCGGTGATTCCAGCTTGCTTCAAGGGCTTCCAGGTCGTCATGTTTGGGGGAAGCCTGGCCCAGTCAAGGACACTTTCAACTCTGCCTACTCTTCTCAGACCCGATTCCTCCCAGAATGTTCCTGTACAAACCTGCCGGACCATATATGACATAATTCTTGTATTCCACGTAACCAGTCATGTAATAACCTGCTGTCAGCTTTGTCCTCAACAAACCCCATTTAAACTGATGCTGGAGAGTCACATGGAGAGAAAACATTCTCTCAAGCTTTCACAGAGAGCAAATTGGCCAAGCAATGGCCGTGATTCATCCAAATGGCTGACACTGACAAAGGATCTACAAACTGAGGTACAGGGTTTCAGGTTAAATTGTGAGAGGATTAGACTGACCTTATCGGTTGCAAAAGTTACATTTCTTGTTATAATAGGTCTTGCTCTTTCTTGGTCTTAACCATCCAGCAGAAAAGTATGAAAATGAAGTATAACAAGTAAAGCCATATTAATATGATGAGCTGTAAAAGGCTCAAGTCAAAAACTTCGGACAGG
>NW_004524607.1:17470713-17471999 GCF_000260255.1 Octodon degus | reverse complement strand
AAAAAAAATAAATAAACTAATTCTGGGCTGGTGATTTGAACCCTGGGGTTCCCCAGCCCACTAGTGTAATAAGAACTGCCTTCTAACTCCTCAGTGCCAAGAGGTTTTTCTGCAACCTTAGGACCCCGGTCTGGCCTCAGGCTTTGGGCAAGGCAAGTGTGGTCACCCTCTGTGCTCACCAGTCCGTGGTAGAGCACGCAGTGACCCCAGGCTCCTGCAGGGAAAGATTCACAGAGACTTTGGAGTTGTTCACAGCCATCAATCAGCCTCACAAGATCTAATTCCCTCTGAGCATCCAGGCTGGTAATAATCTGCCTGCTTATGGGCAGAGGGGCCATCTTCACAGAAGGAGACTACGTAGGTAGTTTGACCCAACAACCAGCTCATCTCCACCATTTTAAAAGTAACTCCCTACTCTCCAAATTGCTCCAGGTTGAGCAATTATTTAAAACCCACCAGGAAGTTGAGGATAGATGGATTCGTCTGGAACACCTATAAAGGGAACTCAGAGAGGCTCAGGCAGCCGTCATCAGATGACCGGGCACAGCGCTCTGTAGACTGTCTGCCCCCAGCAGCTCTGGCCAGGCCCCCTTCAGCCTTGGCTTGGCATCTAGAGATGCATTAAACGGGCTGATGTGGTTTTCCTATCGAAAATGCAGTTGAGAAACCGATAGAAATAAAGAAAGGCTATACCCAAGAGGAAGGGTTGTCTGTGAGTAAGAAACTTCTGCAGGTTTCTGGCCGCACATAAAGGGATTGAGACTATGTAGTTTGATGAAGTCATGACTCTGATTCAGGGACAGGAGGGGTGTCTTCTGGGAGAACGGGGGTGGGGGTGGGTGGGGGTGGTGTAACAGCCAGCTTCCCGGTGGAAGGCAGGAAGAGGGCTGATTTAAGAAAGCTGTGCTCCTGGGCCCTGGTTGGGCAGCTAAGATTCAACCCAGGCAGAAATCCCAGGGTCATCTGGAGAGCGTAATCACAGGCCTCCTGCATGGGGACAGAGGCCCAAGATGACCAGCTCACCCACACGCAGGGTGGGAGGACACCCCACCCCACCTAGTGCTCAGAGACTCCACTCAGAACCAGTGCAAGCACCAAAAGAATCCACTTCTTCCAGGTGGGCAGAGGAGTGGAGGAGGGTGGGGAGAGTGGGTTAGAGCCTCAAAGAAGAGGCAGAAAGAGAGGCAAGTCCTTTGGCTGTTTGCACTGGCGATGTAGGCCCCACCAGCAGAACCTATTCATCCAGACTGTCCTAGCAGCTTGAGAACTGCCACTTTCTGTCCTAA
>NW_004524607.1:17462168-17470378 GCF_000260255.1 Octodon degus | reverse complement strand
TTTTTTTTATAAGGTGCCTAGCTCGGGAATTTTTCTATAGAGACGACTCAGCCACTCACTACCAGAAGGGGAACGGGAAGAAGCCAGCACTCCAAGTGTGGGGCTCTCATTCTACTGTGTCACATGGCACAGCCACACAGCCCTGGACCCATCCTGGTCTCCAAAGGAATCATGCGTGCAGGCTGAGACAGGTCCAAGCTGAGGTGGAAAGGAGGCCACGCTGGGGCTGCAGTGGAAGACGGGATGGAGAGGGATGTCGGGCAGTGCATTAGGGTTCTCCAGAGAAGCAGAACTGATGCACAGTCAGACCTTGGCACTGGGCTGCTTTGAAATTGGTCAAATTTGGTACTCAATGAACTTCAGTATGAAAATTCTGTCCTGGTACTCATGTTTGTTTGGTACTTATAATAGTGGCTATATTGTGTCACCTTGAGAACGGAGATGTTTAGAAGGCTAGCTAAGTGACTGAGCAGGAGGCCAGGGCCCCACTGTAAACATCCAGGGCCTGTGCTAGAGGAGGCCAGGGAGACAGTGTGGGCGGGCAGACTGCATATAACATAAGGGAGGAAAAGAGCTTGCTCTGCCCCCCTTGTGCTCTTGTAGTTTTTGCTGTCTCCCTGCACTCTGAACTGTTGCTCTCTGCCGTGTGCCAGCCTGCCTTGCAGCCAGCTGATTATGCACTGAAACCTCCACAAACTGTGAACTAAATAAACCTTTCCTTCCTTCATTTTGGGCCTTGTGTGTTCTGTCTCGGAGCAAGGAGAGAAAAGTAAGCGAGACGGCACTCCACACACAAGCTGGGACTTGCGAGCGCTCATTGTCTTGGGACTTGCTATGCTTTCCAGCCAAAATAATTAGTTTGATCCTCCTTTTGACAATCCATGTGCCTCCCAGAACCAAGGATTGGTGAGGACCCAGGTACCACTGTACACGTGAAAGTGCCGCTGCTGGCCAGAGGATGCCTCAGTGCACTGAGCACCAGCTTAGGCAAGCGCAGGGACAGGGGTTCAGTTTTCTGCACCACATGCCATACCAGCCCCACCTCCAGGGGCACTGAGCTGGCCACCAAGACTGCTGACCACCAAGACTGGGCGTGGTGGCACACGCCTGGAATCGCAGCACTGAAAACAGGAGGATCACTATGAGTCCAAGCTGCACAGTGAGACCCTGTGCCAAATACATTTTTTAAAAAAGGTGCCACTGTACTCATTGTAGAGAATTGATACATGCCGTGGCTGAGGCTGCATAGTCCTGAGATCTGTGGTCAGCAAGCAGGAGAGAGAGGAAAAACAGATGCTTATTGTTGAAGTCCAAGTCTGAAGGCAGGAGAAACCCAGCGTGCTGGCTCTAAGGCAGGCTCGAGGAGTTCCTTTTGTTCCAGGCTTTGTGTTCCTTCCAGGTCCTTGATTGATGGGATGAGGCTGCCCAAGTTAGTGATGGCCACCTGCTTGGCTCGGCTTATCGGTTCAAATGTTACCTGCATCCCTGAACATCCTTAGAAGCTATTTTATTTTGTTTTTGTTTTTTCTGAGGCAGGGTATGGCTATGCAGCCCAGGCTGGTCTTGAGTTTGAGTCTGTCCTCCTTCCTCAGCCTACCAAGTGATGAGATTAGAATGCCCAGCTGCACATAGCCTTAGAGATGCTTACATGTCACGGGTGGGCACCAGCAGTGTGCACCATGGCTCTGGTGTCTGGACCAAGGGTATGTGTGCCAGCATCTCTAGGGCCACGGCTCCCTTAGGACCAAGCACCCCTGGGCCCACCCTTGCTGCACGTATCAGTGGGACCCAGACCACTCTGATCACACTTTGAGCTTCATGGAGCTTCTGCAAATGCCCTTTCAAATCACAGCTCAAAGCCAACTCTGGCAGGCTGAGGCAGGAGGATGACAAGGTTGAGCCTTGGCAATGGAGCAGATCTTTTCTCGAAATAGAAAAGGGCTGGGATATAGTTTCATGTGAAGGCCCTACGTTCAATCCTCAGTACAAAACAAATTTTGCAATGGTCATTGCAGGGAACACAACCCCAGCCCCTCCTGGACACCCCTCTTGCTGTTTCCCTCACCTCATCTTTCTCCAGTGACCCCTACCCAAATATCATCGTCTTCCTCCTTCATTGCCAGCAGGAAAAGGCTCCTTTCTGATGGATCCCTACAAATACATTAGTCATCATCATGCAGAGGGGAGGGAGACACTTCCCCTCCACACCTCCTTTTCCCAGGAGGAAACTGAAAAATGTCAGAATTGTTTCAAACTGCCAGGAGAATATAACACAGCTAGAGAAACTGGGACACTTAACTCACGGCAGCGTGTGCTTTGTGACAAAGTAAGAACTGCTCAGATTTCATGGAGACAGAAAAGAAAAAATAATGATTATGATTATGATTATAAGTGGTCCGTGCTCTGTCCATTTTCCAAGCTCAAGCCCAGATGCACTATGGCTCTGGATCAAACAGGGAAACAGAAGCACCACAAGCACGGAGGCATTTATGACATGTCCGTTACAGGTGAGAGGGCACAAGGATAGAGACACACGCAAGTCTCTTCTGCTGCCAGCAACAAGTGCTGGGAGGCCCCAAGACCATACTCAGGTTTGTTAAGTCTCTAAATTCTCCCTAGAACTCAGTAATCTATTATGGTTAAGAGTTTATCACAGGAAAAAGGACCCAGATTTAAGTCAACCAGGAGAGGAGGCGCATGGGACAGAGTCCAGGAGGGACCACACTTAGGGCTTCCACATGTGTCCTCCCAGTGGAGTCTTGGACAGCGCTGACATCTCCCAGTAATGATGTGTGACAACACAAGTATTACCAAACAGGAAGGCTCACACATGCTTTTATGTCCAAAGTTGAGGTGTGTAGGTGTGAGTGTGTGTGTGTGTGTGTGTGTGTGTGTGTGTGTGTGTGTCTTTTAATTGGGGCTCCCTGGTTGGTATTCACACAGCTGAACTTTCACTTCCAGCACCTGGGAAGAGAGAACAGATACCACCACGTGGTCCAATACCCCCACATAAATCATATTGTTGGGGTGTCCACTGGCCAAGGCTCCCAGGTAAAGACTCATTGAGTTGACATTCCAGCGGCCTAGAGAGTGCTTCTCAACGCCAAGTCCTGAGACATCTCTTTGGAGACAGTGAACTCTACAACGCAAAGAGAGGCTAGAGAAATAAGGCTCTGAAAGGAGGTCTCAGAGCTCCAGAGAAAGACAGTAACCAAGTTTACCTGGAGTGTGGGGGTGGGGACAAGCTGGAGTTGGGTGTGCAGACAAGCGCTTGGCAGCGGCCCCTGAAGCAAGTTGGTCAGCAGCTAGCAGGAGGGAAGAGAAGCTGGACTCAGGACTGGAGCCCACAGTCGATGCCTGTTGCTTATTGCTGTGGCAAGTTGGTGAGAA
Source organism: Octodon degus (assembly GCF_000260255.1). Taxonomy (NCBI): domain Eukaryota; kingdom Metazoa; phylum Chordata; class Mammalia; order Rodentia; family Octodontidae; genus Octodon; species Octodon degus. Next base: position 17,466,988 of record NW_004524607.1, on the reverse strand, counting down.
GAATGGCTGCTGCTTTATTTCCACCCTCCAAATCCTAGGCAAGATCTCTGTCATCTGCAGCCATTCAGGGAATGTGATTCTTAAAACCAGGATGTCTATGTTTATGCTGCTGTAATGAGTACCATCCATTGGGTGGCTTATAAGTGACAGAAGTTTATTTCTCCCTGTTCTGGATGCTGAGAAGTACAAGACATTGGCATATTTTCTATCTGGCTCATAGATGGGTTCTTCACTGCGTTCTTCATGGTTGGAGAAGCTGGTTAGATCTCTGGGAGTTCTTCTTTTGGAGCATTAATTTCAAACATGAGGGCTCTGCCCATAACATAGAGTCTCCAGTCTTCACCAAGTTGATGTGGCCCCATCCAACAACACTGTTCCATCAGTCCTGTGAAAGCTAGGGCTAGAACCTGGGTATGCAAGCAGTGGTACCCTGGGTAGGTACCATTACTTGGATATCCTACAGAAAAGGGTATCATGGCTTCACTGTGTGTCCTGACCTGGCAGGCAGGAGTAGGTGGCAGGAGGAGCAGAGATCTGTCCAGCCTCCAGAATGGACTGAGTCCCATGGAACCCAGTGCAATTCAGGGACATGGACTCATAGTTTCCAAGCTGACAGGAATCCTATACTACCTTGTCACCTCCCTTGTTTTCATTTGGACACCAGGGATGTATGATGGGGGCAGGAGAAGTTCCCCTCAGGCTGAGTTCCTCTTTCCCACCTTGACCATAATTCCTTGGTGCCTTTCTGCTTCAGACAGCTGAAAACAGCACACATTATTCCACACCAAAGGCACCCTTGGCTTGCTTGTCTCAAGCTTTGCTCTTCCTCTCTGGGCCACCTGCCTCTATCACTGCCATGGGACATACCCCAGGAAAGGACCTCCTGCTTAGGGATTGCATCTGGGCACATGGCACCCAGGCCAACAGAGGAGCAGACAGGTCCCAGACCAGGCTGCTTGTCCACATGCAGGAAGCTCTGTGCCAGTGGCAAAGAAAGGGGGAGGCCAAGGAAAAACAAATAACCAATGATATTTGTCTTCCTAACTACCCAGGACTGCCCACAGCTCTTTCGACCACCTTCTTCATCTGCGTTTACAAAAACATTTAAGATTTCTTAGTCTCAAAACAATTTCAAACAGGGTCTTAACATATCCACCAGGATAAAACCTAGACATTTTTATATAATAAAAGTAATATATGAAAAATTAGAGAAAAATCTAAATGTTTAGAGAGTACTGTACTAGTCAGCTACTACAGCAATAATGCTGTTTAACAAATACTCCCCCCATTTTACTGGTTTCCATAAAAAAAATTTTCCTGCCTTTTAGTTTTTCAAGGTGGCTGAAACATCTCTGCTTCTGTCTATAGACCTTTATTTTGCCCTTAAATCAGTAGCAGATATGACTTATCTTCTTCTCCAGCAAATGGGAGAAATACAAAGCTAGTGAACAACAGAAAAGCACATTTTTTTTTATTTTTTTCAACAAATAATACACTGCATATATTCTTCTTAGTGGTTAATTGCTGTACAAGATGCGGATTTGTGATCCTATTTACAAACACCATTAGAACAAATCATTCTATTCATTAAGAGAATGCAACTATATATCTATCCCAACCTCTTTGAATACACAGATACAAAATGGACATTCATCGGTATACCCCATTTTTTCTAAGTTCCGTTATTGAATATTATAGGTGTGTAAACTCAGCAAAATATTCTAAAAGAGTCCAGTAGCCTATAATAGCATTGGGTCTTATATTTAACTGGCAATGTCAGAAATTATTGACCTGAGTCCCCCACAGCTCAACTTAACAGCATGGCTTTATTTCTTATATTTCGACTTCATACTTTTCTACTGGATGGTTAAGACCAAGGTAAAGCAGGACCTATGCACCAAGAGTTGTAGCTTTTTGGTCTGAGAAGGTCAGTGAAATGCCCTCAGGATTTGTCCTGAGATCCTGTACCTCAGATTGTAGAACCTTCATCAGTGCAGCCATGTGGATGAGTCACGGCCATTGCTTGGCCAATGTGCTCTCTGTGAAAGCCTGAGAAGAAAAGCACATTTAAAAGCTCTCTTTGTTGCTAGCTGTGGTGACACACAACTATAATCCCAGCACTCAGAGGGCTGAGGCAGGAATGATTGCTGTGGGTCTGATGTCAGCATGGGCTACATAGTGAGACTCTATCTCCAAAAACACATAAACGAACAAAGCCTTTCTTTGCATAATTGTGTTTTATAGCTGAATAATGCTCGTTGTGTAAAAATACCACATCTTCCTTATCCATTCTTCAGTTGATGGATATCTTGGTTGTTGCAGGATTTAGCTATAACAAATATTTGAGTCTTTTGTTGATAAATGGACTCAACTAGAGAACATACTCTTAAGTGAAATAAATCAGACCCACATATGTAAACATTGTATTGTCTCCTTAGTGTGAGAACCTGAAAGAGAAAAAATAGGATCTGAAGGGTACAATAGACACTGGTAAGAGGGAATGAATTTATTCAAAAGGAAAGAGTTACTGAGTTGAGGAGAAGGACAGGAGAGGGAGTAGGGGAAAGAGATTTATCTAGGTATGTAAGCAGGATAGTTTGGACCACTGTACTGTGTATTTCTGCTGGTCTATGGAAAGGAGCAGTATGTTTTGTTTCCTTTTTGAATTATTTGTATTTTTGTCTTTTTAATTTCTTATACATTTCTTTCTTCTTCCAATTTTATATGCATAGATCTCGTAATATGAACAACTGATTGGAAGACAACACTATGTATTAGAACACATACTGTGAAATTCACATTACTTTGTTAAGTGAAAATTTGTATCACTCTTTGCATAATTCTTACTCTAATTCTATTGCTTAAAGCAAACCAATCCCATAATCAAACCCAAGCAGAGAAGTCAAATCTCCCTACCAAAGGGAAAAAGAGTAAAAGTGCATATTTATACTCATTCAATCTAGCACAGGTAAAAATTTAACAAATTAAAAGTTTCTCTTCCCACTCTCATCCAGAAAAATGCATATACACATGGCTAATGAAAATATCCACATGTGTGTAAATACACACATTTTTAAATACAAAGAGGAGTCCTACTGAATGCTTTTCCTTTGGGGGAATTTGCACATATAATTCCCCTATTGATTTATTTAGTAAACACTTGCATAAGACTTATTATATACCAAGAGATTTATAAATATAACAGCTTTACAAATATGACTCTTAGTGCAGAAACATCCTGGGGCTTGTATCTTGAGAAGCTCTTGAGAGTATGTTTCTGGGATAATTTTACAGCAGTAAGATGTTTAGAAACATTCTTAATTTCATAATTATTTCCTCATGGCTTTCCAGAAAACATATACTGGTTTATACTCCCAGCAAATGTGTCAGAAAGTATCTGCTCTCCTGTCTCCAACACCAAATTTCACTGTTGACTTGCTTTGCATTTATTTTATTAATAATGATGCTGAAATGCAAATTAAAACAACACTGAGATTCCATCTCACCCCAGAAAGAACGGCTAACATCAATTAGCCAATAACAAATGCCAATAATCAGCCAATAACAAATGCTGGCGAGACTATGGAGAAAAAGGAAACACTTCTCCATTGTTCATGGGAGTGCACACTGGTGCAACCACTGTGGAAATCAGTGTAGAGATTCCTTAAAAAGATAGGATTAGAGATCTCACTCAACCCAGCTATTCCCCTCCTGGGTATTGTCCCAGACGAACTGAAAACTTTGTACTACAGCAATATATGTGCACCCATGTTTATTGCAGCACAATTTGTCATAGGCAAATCCTGGCAACAACCCACATGCTCATCAACTGAAGAATGGATAAAGATGTGATTTTTTTACACAATGGAGTATTATTCAGCTATAAAACAGGATAAATTTGAGTCTTTTTTCAGTAAATGGATACAACTAGAAAGCATACTTTTAAGTGAAATAAATCCAACCCACATGTGCAAACATCATATTGTCTCCTTAATATGAGAACCTGAAAGGGGAAAATGGAATCTGAAGGGTACAATAGATACTGGGAAAAGAGAATGAACTTATTCAAAAGAAAAGTTACTGAGTTGAGGAGTGTTATGGTTTGTGTCTAGTTGTCCCCCAAAAGCCTCTTGTAGGTAATGGGGCAGATGCAGCTGGAAGAGCAGCGAGTGGCTTGAAGGGTGGGGCCAGAGGACCAGGGCAGGGTCCAAGGGGTGGGACCAGAGGAGCATGAACCATTAAGCTGGCTAGCCTGTGCTTTCTGAAAGATGTGGACAGGGTCATCCTGGACACAGCAGCGCCCTAGCCTCTCCTCCAGTGTCTTGAAACCTCCAGTAACTGTGAGCTAAATAAACCTTCCCTTCCCTCATTTTGAGTGTCAGGTATTTGTCTCAGTAACAAAAGAAGAGTAGCTAAGACAGAATTTGGTACCAGGAATGGGGTCGTTGCTGTGGCTTTACCTGATGATATGGATTACAAGCTTTTGGGAATGGCTTATGAAAAGAGATAGGAAAGGTTTGGAGACATCACTTACAAGCAAAGCGCTGGAACAGCTTCAGCTGTTCTGTAGGGAAGATTCTGGTCAGAGCTCAGACAAGAAGACTGATGGAAAACCTGCCTGTAAGGACCAGGCTGGGGGGGTTCTGCTGGGAAAGATAAGGAGAACAAATTCTCTATGCCGGCACCATTCTGTAATCTGGTGTGGCTGCTGCCTCCATTCTGGAACATAGGACTCTGAAGCTTTCTCCTCAAAGCAAAGTCTCTAACCCTTGTGATTCTGAGGTTGCAAAGAGCGAGAACTTGCCATCTCCTGTGATGTC
>NW_004524607.1:17449918-17461436 GCF_000260255.1 Octodon degus | reverse complement strand
ATTTCCTCTTTGGCCCCATAACCTTCTTGATCAGAAAATCTGGGACACTACCGAGGTACATGACGTTACAGTACAAGTTCTCATATGTCTCAGGACATCTTTTCTACTCTCCTGTTCTTCCAGGGCAATGGAGATCTCAGCTCTATCTTTTCAGTCCACAGCCTTTCTGGCACTTGATTTCTGGTCACACTCACAACACTTTAAATCATTCTGATGGGCTTTTTGCTCTTTATTCTCAAGATATATTTGACTAAGAGCCCCCAACAATAGCCATGTCACTGTCCCAATATTTGATTGCTTTGAGGTTTCCTTTGAAAGATTAATCAGTACTCCATGTTGAATCTCAGTCTCAGGCAAAGTGCCTGGACACCGGCAAAATTCAGACAAACTTTCTGCCAAGCCAAAACACAAATGATCTGGAGTCCAACAACCATTTCTCTTATTGCTGGGACAAATACTCAACACCCAAAATGAAGGAAGGAAAGGTTTATTTAGCTCATAGTTAGTGGAGGTTTTCGTCCATACTCAGCTGGCTCCAAGGCAGAGTGGTACATGGCAGCACAGAGCAGCCATTCATGGCAGCCAGTAAAGAGGGAACAGCAAAAAAGTGAGTGGCAACAGCTCAGGCAGCTAGTTAGCCTCTCTCACCTCTTTACATTGTATTGCAAATTACCTTCCCCAGAGCAGGTATAGAACCCACACCCACAATAATCAATTACAAACTCCAGAAGCTGCCCCATGACTACATGAAGCTCTGAGGGACAACTAGACCCAAACCATAACAGGGGAAAATAGATTTATCTATGTAAGTAGGAAGGATGGTTTGGACAACTGTACTGTGTATTTCTGCTGGTCTATGGAAAGGAACAGATATTTACTTTGTTTTGTCTCCTTTTATCTATTGTTTGTATGTTTTCTTAATTTCTTACACATTTCCTTCTTTTTTCTTCTTCTACCTTTACATGCATATATTTGATAATATGAATAACTGGTTGGAAGGCAACCCTACATGTTACAACAAGTACTGTGAAGTTCATATTACTTTGTTAAGTGAAATTCTGTATCATTTGTAATTTTTTTCTGTTTTAATTCTAATCTGTACTCTCTTTTAAAAAAAGAATGATGTTGGATTTGGGGGTTAAAAATTCTTAAAAGTATTTTTTTAAAAACAAGGCTGGGCCTCTTTCCCACATTTATTTGCCATTTGTATTTGTTTTGCTATAAACTGCCTGTTTGCAACTTTTGCTCATTTTTCTAGTGACTTGTTTTTCTTTCTTACTAGTTCATGCAAACTCTTTATAAAGCAGAAAAGGCTCATCACACTTATCTGTCACAGATATTGCAAATATGTTTTCTCAGTTTGGTATTTGTCTCTCGACTTTATGTTATAGTCTACTCTAGCAAAAAAAGGAATTTTAGATTGTTATCTGGTCAATTTGATCACTAATTTTCCCTTCTCAGTTCTGAATATTATATTTTTTTTGTTCATAGTCTCTTCTATAAGTGTTTTTAAACTTTTAATTCTGTAACAATTCTGTAATCACTAGAAGTAGTGGATAGTACAGGAAAATACCTTGTACCCCTATGTGACTATTAATCTGGATATGTCAACTTCTTTGAATTAAGAAATGCCTGGTATATTAGTGAACCACACTCCTGGGTGAGTCAGGGTTCAGTTCCCGATACCAAAACACAAAAAAGCTGATCTTTGTCTTTTACTGATATATTTAGTCCATTTACATGTAATGTAATTAATATAGCTACATTAACGTACAAATCCATCATTTTATGTTTTAGCAGAGCTGAAGAGCAGTGCTTCTGCCAGGTAGAGATAAAAATTCAGGCTTTCCTGGGGACAACCTGCTCAGGCCCCCCTCCTGTCCCTCTCTCAGATAGGAGCTTTCTTTCCCTAATAAATATATTCTGCTCATAAAAAAAAAAAAATTCAAGCTTCCCTCTAGGCCCCGGCTGATACTCCCCTGGCTGGAAGAGACAGGGTGCCTTGTCATTCCTTCCCGCATAGTCTTCACTGTCCCACAGGGCAGAGGGTGTCCCCATCACTGTTGTTGATGATCTCCACCTCTGCTGGAACTACCCAACAGAGGAGAGGAAGAGGAGGAGGAGGAAGGACATCTTGCTGCCCCTGGACGAGGGTGGAAGTCAAGGCTCACTCATGGTCTCCACCAACCCTGCAGAGAGAGGAGTATTGCTGCCACTGGCTAGGAGGAGGTTTCCAGCTCCCCACTAGGGCTTTCTTGCCTACCGCCTGATGAAAGTGGGTATTTTTGGATGCTTCACCCCAGTGGGCAAGAGTGACAGTCCTCCCTGCTTGGCAAGAGGGTAGCAATGCTGTAGACCAAATGCTTGTGTCCCCTCAAAATTCCTGTGCAGCAAACTAATTGTCAGTGCAATGGTATTCAAAGGGGACCTTTGAGAGGTTATGAGGTCATGGGTGAAGCTCCTGTGAACGGGATCAAGGTTCCTTTAAGGCCGGAGTCTCCTACCTTCAGGGCTTCAGAAGAGGAGTAGAGTGGCTAGAGAGTGAGGGAAGCTTCATCTGCATTTACGTCCACTCCTTTGGCTGGATTCACGAGCTGAGCACTGCCTCCTGTCAGATCAACAGGGTATTAGATTCTCATAGAAAAGAGGACCCTACTATGAACTGTGCTTTTGCATGATCTATGCTATGCGCTCCTTCAAATCACCCCAAAACCACCATCACCCCTAGTCAGTGGGAAATTATCTTCCACAAAATTGCTCCTTGGTGCCAAAAAGTTTGGAGACTAATGTTTTAAGGCTGAAGAGACTGAATGCTCCCCTTCCAGCAGGTGAGGAAGAAGCTATAAGACATGACCTATGAATCAGGAAAAAAGCCCGCAACGGACACCCAACCAGCTGCACACCAATCTCAGGCTTTTGGTCTCTACAACTGTGAGAAAGAACTTGCTATTGCTTATAACACCCTGCCCAGGCTATCGCTATGTGCTACAGCAGCCCAAAGAGTTAGTGTCTGAAGTTTTCTATGTTATCAGCTGCTCTTCATTCTTTCATCTACTGCTTTGACTAAAGAAAGCAGGCTTCTCTTAGGACTTGTTTTTTAACCTGCACTGGTGGCATTTCTTTCTAGCTTGCCAGCTTCTTTAGCATGCAGTGTGGGGTAGATGAGGTAAGAAGAACTCCAGAGAATCCTATATGAAGTTGAGTCTCAGTCCTGAGCTCCTACTCCCCTATCTTCTTACCATCTGAATCTTTATGTTTGGGTTACATTTGTTGTTCAAGGCTTTTAACTGAACTTAGCCAGAGAAAAGAAGAATGCTTATTCCATCATTCCAGAAATAATGGCTTTAATTTTTCATAGTATGTTAAATCTATGGTTCATATAGAATTCATTTTTATCCAGCAGTCAGGTAAGAAGCCCAATTTCATTTTTTTTCCAGGTTGTTCTAAGTTGTCTCAGTACTACATACTGGATAGTCCCACTTTTCTGCTACTGATCTAAGATGCCACTTACATTTCTTTCCTTGCATATATGGAACTATTTCCGTAAAGAATCTGTTCTATTGATCCCTGTATTTCCTCAGCAACAACTGGATTTGATGGGGTTGGTTAACTCGGATTTGAACTCAGATCCTTTGCACTGAGCTCTATTCTTACCCTTTTTTTTTTTTCTTTTGAGATTAAAGACTCACTATATTGGGGCCAGGGAGATAGCTCAGTAGAATAAGTGCTTGTCTGGCAAGCACAAGGGCTGGAGTTCAATCCCCGGTTCCTGGAAAAAAAAAAAAATCTCACTGTGTCAATAAGTTGCCCAGGTGGAGGTCAAACTCAGAATCTGCATACATAAGCCTCCCAGAGTTCTGGAATTGTAGGTACATGCTACCATGCCCGGATCTAACTAGGTTCTTGATTATAGCATCACCTGTCTGCATTGTTTGCTAGAGCTTGTGCCCCTCTTGGTCTTCTGCCTGAGTGATTCCAAGAGCCCTTCCTCAGCAGATCCTCTTCCCCACACATTCTGAAGCCTTGTCTTAGTTTCCCATGGCTGTCTAACAAAGTACATGCACTGGGTAACTAAAACAACAGAAATTTGTTCTCTGCCATTTCTAGAGGCCAGAAATTCAACATCAAGGTGATGTGGTATTGGTTTTTTCTTGGGGCCTGCAGATAAATCTGCTCCAGTCTCTTGGTGAGCATTTTGGGCTTGCTGGAGATCTTTAGCCTTCCTTGGCTTACTGCAACACTGCTGTCGCTGCCCCCATTATGGCATCTCTCAGTGCATCTGTCTCTCTTCTGCTCATCTGATGAAAACAACAGTTGCTGTTCAATTAAAGACCCTCAACACCTATAATATTCAATAACGGAACTTAGAAAAAATGGGGTATACAGATGAATGTCCATTTTGTATCTGTGTATTCAAAGTGGTTGGGATAGATATATAGTTACATTCTGTTAATGAATAGAATGATTTGTTCTAATGGTGTTTGTAAATAGGATCACAAGTCCGCATCTTGTACAGCAATTAACCACTAAGAAGAATATATGCAGTGTATTATTTGTTGAAAAAAAAAAAAAAAAAAGACCCTCAGTCCACTATGGCCTCATTTTGCCTTACCTCATTACATCCATCATGACCCTATTTCCAAACAAATTCCCATCCTGAGATTTGGAGAAGGATATGAATTTTTTATTTATTTATTTTTGTGGGGGAAGAGGTGTGAATTATTGAATTTGTTGGTATAATTGAATTTATTTAACTAAGACTAAATAATTGCAGAAATAATAGCTATAATATGCAATATAAAGACTATACAGGCATGTTGTGAATTTTGAGGGACAAGATTCAATCCAGGACAGTTCTCAACAGGCTGTGCTTATCACAGTCCCTCCACATGCCCACCACACCCACTCACTTCCCCCAGCTCTGCAGGATGGCAGCGTGACCCATGGCCTCTCTTCCATGTAGTGGTTCCTCTCCACCACAGCAGCAGTCAAGCTGTTACCTTAGGCTGCTCACAACCCACCACTTCTTGCAAGGAAGTTTCTTCAATATGCAAGAGAGAGCTCTACTGTGGGTGTCCTATGATGGAATCCCTTGGTTTGTACACAGGTCATACTCTCTAGGGAAACAGAGTCCCAAGGGTCTTAGTTACTCTTCTCTCATTGCTGGGACAAATACTTGACACCCAAAATGAAGGAAGGAAAGGTTTATTTAGCTCACAGTTACTGGAGGTTTCAGTCCATATTCAGCTGGCTCCAAGGCAGGGCAGTACATGAGCAACCTTTCATGGTGGTAGCAGAGAGCAACCTTTCATGGTGGTGGCAAAGAGCAAGAGCACAAGAGAGAGGCAGCAGCAGCTCAAGCAGCTAGCTTCTCTTCCCACCTTACACTGTAATGCAAATTACCTCCCCCAGGGCAGATGCAGCATCTACACCCACAGTAATCAATCACAAACTCTAGAAGCCACCCCAAGACTGCAGCAGGCTTTGGGGGGACACCTAGCTGCAAACCATAACACCAAGCAATGGACAGCAGCCTGGAAAACAATCAGGGCTCCTCTGTTATGGCACACTCTGGACATACATCCACAAAACTGTTCTTCCACTTGACACCTGTGACCATTAACCTTAGTAAGTCAACCCGGAATGGATTATGAGCCATCTAGCAGATTAGTGGGGCCCAGTTCTTAGTGCATGTATGGGTGACTGACATATGGGTCAGCAAACTGAGGGGAGAAGACCCAACCCAGATGTGAGAGGCACCAACCAAAAGGCTTGTAGCTTAGATGGTATAAGAAAGGCAAGAAGGAAGTGCCCCCATATGGAAGAGCTCCAGTCTTCCCCATCACCTTTGGACATCGGTCTCTAGTTTACTGAGCCTTCCAAGGCAGACTCTCAGCAAGGAGAGTCCAAGCCTTCAGCCTTGGGCAGGAGCTCCATTCCTGTTCTCTCTGGCGCTGAAGCTTCCATCTTCCTGGGCTGGCTGTCCAGTGTACAGACAGCCATTGTGGACTCTCTCACCTCTGGTCCTGCAAGCTTACCTAACAAACACCCTTTCGTGCTTTCATAGCTTCGCATATATCTTCTGCCAATTCAGTTTCCCTTTCTGCCAATTAATACAATACCCTCTTCAAACTGCTTAGAATCCTAGTAAAATCCCTACTTTTTGTTGGGAATCAGTTCCAGGTCAGGTGCATCAGACAGACGATTCCTAATCCTTGTGGAAGCCCAGAAATTGCTCCCATTGTACAGAAGAGAAGACAGACTGAGAGAGGGTTAAGTACCCAACCCAGGCCACACAGAAGGAAGACACAGATGCAGACTTGAACCTGATGGCTCATCAGTCTGCTCCCCAGTGCCCTTGGGACTCGCTGAGGTCCGTGTTTTGCTGTGCTGTGGGACCTCCTCTGTATTGCTTATTGTACATGAAGCTCAATACTACAATAATAATAATACAACTTCTGATAGCAGCCCCCATCTTCAGCCAAAAAGAGCCCACAAGCATTTAATGCAGTTCTGATCAGCTTTAGGGAAAAGGAAGCTCTTAACACAGTGCTACTTGGATGGAGATTTTGTGTTCTCCCTCCTGAGTTGGGGGGGGCTTGCATTTAAGTCCCTATCTTGCTACAGAACTTGAAGGAGGACCCCAGGGACCTTTTCCAACCATCAACCACAGAGGGCAGTGAATCATGTCATCATTTTCTCTGTCAGGTGGGGAGTGTGATGCCTCCCAGCGTGGCCAGCGCACTCTGTCACTTTACCGCACGACCAGCCCTTCCTGGGCCTCGGTTACTCCTGGTGAAGACCATGTGCCCTGGTGATGCAGACAGAGGCTTGGCCACCAGAATCCACAGCTCAGTTCCTCACTTTGTCACCTACCAGCAGGGTGAACTTGGGTTGTATTGTACTTTGGGGGTAACAGGGGGGAACAATAAAATACAGGACAATCAGGATTTATTTTACAAGATTATTTTAGTTTAGCTTAGTTTTTTAAAGTATATCTTTCTTTTCATATTTTTTTAAAAAATTTATTTGGTTCAGGGTCTCACTACATAGCTCAAGCTCATAGTGATCCTCCTGTCTCAGCCTCTCCAGTGCTGAGGTTACAGGCCTGCGCCACCATGCCCGGTTTCGGTAGCTGGCACAGTATGCCCAGGGTTCTGGGACCAGCATGGCATGTGGTACCATGGACTGAACTTGGATCCTTGTGCTTGCCAGGCAAGTGCTTAGACCATTGAGCTATCCCCCCAGCCCAAGACTGTTTTGTAATAATCACCCAAAAAGACTGGGTGTGGTAGCACACATCTGTAATCCCAGTGCTTGGGAAGCTGAAAACAGGAGGATCGCAATGAGTCCAATCTGTGTAGTGAGACCCTATAAACTTTGTACTTAATACATAAAAAAGAGTCATACATTTCAAAGAAAGTGCAGGAAATCTATCCACACACTAAAGACCAAAAGAACCCATCTGAGGGCCTGGATCTGACAGCAATGTCCTGCATGAGTCCAGCTGAAGACCTAGAGTTCATGACAGTGCCACCCACAAGTCCAACCGGAGGCCTAGAGTCCACAAAAGTGTCTCATGCAGGCCTGTGTCACGGATCTATGCTAGCAGGCTGAGGAATCTGCACTGGGCCCAGGAAGCAACACTCAAAGTAAGTACCAGAGGCGCCCCTAAAAGTACCACAGCCATTCCCAGCAACAAGGAGTTCCTGAGTTCCTCCAACAATGAGTATGGTAGAGTTTATATCAGGGAGACCAGCACAACAAGCTTCTCCAGGACTTTGAACAATGCACCGTCTTCCCCTCCAGAGCAAGGAAGCAGTGCTTGAAGTAAAGACCAGAGCCCCGCCAAAGTGAACCACCGCCATTCCCAGCAACAGCAATGCCCTGAACTCCTTTGACCATGAGCACAGTGGAATTCATCAGGAACACCAACATGACAAGTTCTTCCAGAACAGCCCAAGAGAACTGACAGCTCCTGACAGCTCCAATAGTTACTCTTCTCCCTCTCCAGTTCTGCCTCATATACTGCTGCCAACAATCCTCAAGAGGGCCTCCCATGCCCAGCACCGCACTGATTCAGTTCAGCTGGGTGCTACAAGTTGACCACCAGTTGTCAACCCACCACAGGTTGACACATTATTTAACTTGTCTGAGCCTCTGTTTCACTGTCCCTGAAACGTTATGGAGTCAGTTCCATACAGCAGTCTGTGCAGTGTGGTCAGCAAAGTGTAATGTTCTGCTGTCATTGCAACAACTCAGGCAAGACCATGATCCTTCACTGATCTAAGACCCCTGAGCCCCTGACTCTAAGAATTCACCGGGAGCAGAAGTATTTGTCCTAACGTAGGCCAAGGCTGCTGTGAGGAACTAGAGAGTCACAGCCCCAGCTTATGGATAGTTCTGTAAGAACCGCCTGGCTTATGAGGCATTGACAGTGCCACGTGTGTCTGCTGGGGCATGCACCATTCCCACACTCCAGGGAGAGGCGCTGGGAGGCAGATGCCAGTCATTATTACCGAAGGGGCCAAGGGGACAGAGCAAGCAGGCATTTGGGTTTGTTGGCAAGGATAGGGCATTCATGGTCGGTGGAGCCCCAGGCAAGTCCCTGCATGTCACATTCTACAGGGACCACTGCCCACACACTCTTCCTACACTGCATGGAGACCCAGTGGGGAGGACTCTACTCCTTACCCTGAGGTCACTCACCCTTTCCAGGCTTTCCAGTTTTCCACCATACCAGCCAAGCTGTTTGTAAATTTTACAAGCACACTTCAGTCAACTCTGCTCTCAGGCAAGGGCGGAGGCTGAGGCCTTCTGTCTCCATCAGGCATCCTAGTTAATGGAGCATTTATCTGTACCTTATGCAGACGTCCTGTGCTCAGAGAAGGATAAAACAACAAAATGTACTTGGCACCCCAACCTCATGCTCATAACTTAATCTGGCTCTGGTAATCACAAAGCCTCGCCAGGATTTTTTTGTTGCTGGAAGGTTGTAATTGTGAGTATCAGTTACTATTTGTGCTGTGGATCTGCAGATCTACGGGTTAATAGAGATTTCTGGTGGAGAAAATGCTGTATCCACCACCTCTTATGATCTATCCCCCCTGTCTAACATGGAAAGTATTGCATACAGAGTTTATCAGGCCCTGCAAGTATCTATCCAAATGAAGATACGCATCGCTCTGTGTACTTGCCGCCAATCCCTGACACTTCCTCCTCAGTTGAGGTTCTCTCTGGTGCCCTTACACTCAGCTCAGCAGGCCTCAGCCACACCCTCCTCCTCCTCCTGAAACCTGCTGGTGGGTGGGAATCAGGAGGCGGCTCCTACAACATTTTGTTCCTGCCAATCAACCAGCTGATAAAACTAGCCCATCAAGACCTCTTAATTAGACTGTTGAACTAATACTTCCCATGAATACAACATAAGCTCAGTTCGAGCCAGATGTCACAGCGCATGAATGTAAGCCCAGCACTCTGGGAGGCCGAGGCAGGAGAATTGAAAGTTAGAGACCGGCCTGGGCAACTCAGCACCTTAGCTAGACCATGTCAAAATAAAAAAGAGGATTAAAAAGCACAGGAGATGTAGCTCAATGTGAAGATCCTGAGTTCAACCTCTAGTATAGTACTAGAGGTCTAGTATATTTATATATCTATAAATATAAATAAATAATTTCAAATGAGTCTCACAGAGGAAAGAAAGTGATGGAATCCAAGATGGTTTTAATGTCAGGAAGGTACAGTAAATTTTAGTTTTTATTATTGAGAGCAGATTTATGTCCTTATTACCCACCATACTGACATAGGATAAAAAAGCAAATGTAGGAGCGCCTGTGTTCTGTACAGGAGATCTCATAAACCATGTTAAGGATGTGATCATTACAGTTACATTTTACAATAATGTTTTCTTAACAGCCAAAAGCACTTTCATTTAATATTAATAACACAGATGTTTCGCTGGAAACCCATGGCATTTATACATTTGTGGATGACAGTTCCTCTCTCTGGAACATTCTTGAGTGGCTGGCACTTCCCCGCCCAAAGGGACAGCCTGCAACAGAAACTGAGGCAGACAGCTACCATCCCAGGCCCCCTCATCTTTGCTCAGAGCCCTAATTAAGGGTAAACGTTAAAGTGGAGAGAGTAAAGGGCCGGTTAGATAGAAATGTGATGCGCTGATGTAAACCCAGGTGTTATGGTGCACACCTATGTTCCAGCACTCTGGGAGGCTGAGGCAGGAGGACCCCAAGTTGGAGCCCAGCCTGGACAGTTTAGTGACTTAGGGAGACTCTATCTCAAAATAAATAAAAAAGAACTAGAGATGTAGTTCAGTGCAAAGGCTCTGGGTTCAGTCTCTAATACTGGGGGTGGCAGGAAAGGCTAAGAAGAAGAAAGGGTTTTGGTATGTTGTTTGCACAGTAGGGTAAATATAGATACCAATGATGTATCAGTGGGCTGGGGATGTAGATCAGTGGTTAAGCATTTGCCCAGCATGTACAGGCCCTGGTTCTACCCCCAGCATGTGTGTGTGCGCACACACACACACACACACATACACACACACACACACATACAATGTGCCATATAGCTCAAAAACTAAAAGAAAGGGTTTCGAATGTTTTCACCATAAATATTTGAAAATCTAGATATATTTAACAGGATTTAAACATTACACAGTGTATGTCATATCTGAAAATGTCACATGGTATCCTGTGAATGGGTACAATTTTTATGCTTTTATATATCAGTTAAAAATAAATTTAAGGACTGGCCAAATAGCTCAGTGGATTAAAGTACCTGCAAGCAGGTACCGGGGTCAGGGGTTTGATCCCCGGGCCTGAACGTGCCAGCCCCACCCCCGGGACACTCTGAGACAGCAATTGAGACCGGGCATGGTGGCACGCTCGTGTAATCCCAGCTCTTGGGAGGCTGTAAACAGGCAGATCACTATGCATTGGATCTAGTAGTGAGACCCTGAACACTCTGTAGACCCTTCCCTAAAATACAAAAATAAATAAATAAATTTCAAATAAATTTAAATTTTGAAAGAACTATGAAACACATACTAAAGTTCTTAAAGCATAAGGTGTTTTATGTTTTGTCTAATGAAGATGGAATTTATTTACTTATTGCTAGTAGAGATTGAACCCATTCTACCACTAAGCTATATCCCAGTCCTTTCTATATCTAGTATCTGTCTATCTATCTATCATCTATGTATTTATTATCTAACTAGATATCATTTCTTTATTTTTATAGGGCTGGGATTAACCAAGGGCCTTCGCAATTACATCCTCAGTCCTTTGTTGTTTGTTTGTTTGTTAATTTTATTTTGAGACAAGATCTCACTAAGCTTCTGAATTGCCCAGTCTGGATTCCAAACTTCTGATCTTCCTGCCTTAGCCTCTGAACGCTGAGATTACAAGTGTGTATCATCACAATCAGCTGATAATTCTTTTAAATTATTTTTTTAATAAGTGTTATTTTTTTTTAATTTTATTTATTTATTTATTTGTTT
>NW_004524607.1:17446162-17449818 GCF_000260255.1 Octodon degus | reverse complement strand
TTTGTTTATTTATTTATTTAGTGTGTGTGTGGCCAGCTCAGCCCACCAGGGGGCAGGGCTGGCTGGCATGTGGTGCTGGGGGATTGAACCGTGGTCCCAGCGCTTTGCTCAGCTTAGTTTGTTCTAAGTAGGTGCTTTAGACCACTGAGCCATCTCACCAGCCCAATTCTTTTAAATTAAATTTAACCACAAATATTAGCAGTAAATATTAGTTAAAAGTATATCTTTTAAAATAAAAAAATAACTACATTATTAATGAAATCCCATCCTAGTTAGCCCAAGTCCTCAAAATAAGGACGTGTGGGAGAAACAAATTTCTCTTTTTCTGTACTCTCTATTGGAACCAGCTTTACTTTTTATTTTTTTAATTTTTTATGTATTTGGTACAGGGTCTCACTATGTAGCTGTGGTTCATAGTGATCCTCCTGTTTCAGCCTCTCCAGTGCTGGGATTACACACGTGTCACCACACCTGGTCTCAATGGCTGGCTCAGCATGCCTGGGAGCAGGGCTGGCATGGCATGTCGTACTGGGGATCAAACCCTGGTCCCTGTGCTTGCCTAAGCAGGTGCTGAGACTGCTGAGCTATCTCTGTGGCCCCCAGCTTTACTTTTGAGATAGGAGCAACAGTAAAAAGTTTACCTTGGAGCTCATGACTACCTCCAAAGTAAATCATAGTAAATTTTAGGAAGGAATGGAGCTGTTCTGTTGGGTCCCAAATGTAAATGTCTTTTTCTTTTCTTTCTTTCTTTTCTTTCTTTCTTTCTTTCTTTCTTTCTTTCTTTCTTTCTCTCTCTTATTCTCTTTGTCTTTGTCTCTTTTCTTCTTTAAATCTATCTTTGCAGCTGTGAGACAGCATTCCAATCCAACAACCAGCTGAGCACTTTTTCCTTGCATCATCATCATCATCATAACAAAAAAGCAGCTGGTAAATATTCCCTTGGCAACCACTTGTGCAGACAGGATACAAGATTGTTGAACCATGTGGGGGCTATTTGCTTGCTACTACCCTGGAAGATGGTGTTGTTCCAGACATACACTACAAATAAAAATAAAAAACCCACACCAGTAATACAGCGCCAGGGCTGGCTTCCTGGCCTTCCACCTGGAGGGCCATCTTATTAGGAATTCCTTGTGGTGTGGGCAAGGAGTCGGAGATTGCAGCCAGGAAGGTTAGGACACGGAGTCTGATGGATTTATTTGCTGGCAGGGCAGACTGGCAGCCACGTAAAAACACAGAGAGCAACAGTGAGGTTAAAGAGATGGATGAAACCTGGCTTTGAGGAATAGATGCTTGTAATGCTGATCAAAGGAGAGTCCCAGAGCACCTGTCTTTTTCCCTTGGCGGCGGAAACATTCTAAAGGCCTGGAGGACCCCTCCAGAAGTGGTTCAGGGGGTGAGCAGAATTGATGGATGGTTTGCTGTGTACATAAGAAGCCATGCTGAAAGTTTACGCTAGCCAGGCACTGACCCCATCCAAATCTGTCACTGTACACAAGGACCTCTAATCCACAGGGACACAAAAGCCGCAAGCCAATTACCCTGCTAACCTGGCCTTGGGTGGACAAATTACTGTGGAATTGATTGCTTTATCCAACGCTAAGCAGGGATCCGGATGTGCAACAGGCCCTTAATGAATGACAGGAAGAATGAGCGAGCTAATACAAGGACATCCCAGCTTCCTCTGTGGCAATCAGTTCATGCTCCAAGCAAAACAGGAATGCAGTCAAAAGTGCCATGGAGAAACCCTCAGGTGGGTCAGGGAGCACCAGGACAGATGTCACCCTGACAGGGGTTCCTTGCAGGCTTGTGGTCAGGCTACACCGCTGGCATTTGGACCAGAGATTAGCTTGGGCTCAGCATGGGCTACTATAACAAAACACAGCTGAGTAGCAAAAACATCTTAAGTGTATTTCTTAGTTGGGATGGTAGTGCATACTTGTGATCCAGCACTCAGGCAGGCTGAGGCAGGAAGGTTGCAAGTTCAAAACCAGCCTGGGAAATGTGCCAACTCAGTAAGACTGTTTAAAAATAAAATTAAATAAAGGACTAGAGATGTAGCTTAGTATCTCACGTAGGTGGAGGCTGGAAATTTGAGGAGTCGACATGTTTGAGTCCTGGTGAGGACTCTCCTCCTAAAAATTAGACAGGCTGCCTTCTTACTGCATGATGTCTCCCCTGTCCCTTAAGGGCACAGATTGCATTCTTGAGGTCCCATCCCCATGACCTAATCATCTCCCAAAAGACCTACCTCCTAAGACCTTCATCCTAGAAATGGAGATCTCAACACACAAGTCTTGGGGAAAGGCAGTCAATAGCGGCCCTGCTCTCCCTCTGTGGTAGGGCATCCCTGTCTCCCTGGCCATAACCCAAAAGATGGAGGAATGGGCTGGCCCACAAGCAGGGCCCTGATACACTAAGCAGTCACCTTGAATGTAGGATCCTCTCCAAACAGTAGAGACACAAGCATACTCCCCACCTCATCCTGGGGCCTGACCTCTTGTTACATTTCCATCCCTCTTTTCCCATTCTCCCCGTCCTCTCCTCTTATTTTTGTGCCACCCCTGAATGATTAAATTCCAGAAGTTTAAAGGACTACACAAGGAGACCACAAGATAGAACCGTTTGAAATCTGACAGCTGTAAGCTTCTTCTGCCCTGGGAATCAATTGCCATCCTGGCCCAGGGCGCTGGGCTCCTGTCCACCCTGCTCATAGAGCCTGCCAAGCCGCGGGCACCTTCCCTGTCTCCCGGAGCAGAGCACGAGCAGGGAGTGCCAGGAAGCCCGGAGCACTTCAGGGGAATTCTGGGAACTGAGGCTTGCTTTCAAAAGGTAAAAAAATATTCCACCAGATAAATAATGGAATGGTCTTTAATAATCTAGTGGTTTATGTTAAAAATTCTAAAATCATATAAAATAGAAAGGTATGGGAAATACTGTCTTGCTCTGTATGGAGGAAAACTAAGTGGGCAGGAAAGAATGCTCCTGAATCCCCCTCGGCCACGTGTGCACCCACAGACCCAGACGCTGTGTGAACCCCACTTCACTCTCAATGCCACCCCATTTCTTCTCTCCAGTTTGTCCCTTCTGTATCCTCTTAAAGCAGTCAGGTGCAAATCCTCCCCCCAATCATCTCCGCCTCTCCACAGGGGCTGTGTATGCTCCAAGATGCTCGGAACCCCCTCAACACAGAGTCATACAGGCGATGCTCTTTCCTGTGCATATATACAAGGCGGGGGGGGGGGTTAAACTATATGGTGAATGGAAATGTAACAAGAGGTCAGGCCCCAGGATGAGGTGAGGAGTATGCTTGTGTCTCTGCTGGGTGGAAAGGATCCTATATTCAAGGTGACTGCTTAGTGTATCGGGGGGGGGGCATTAAACTATATGGTGTATATGCTCCAAGATGCCTGGAACCCCCTCCAACAGAGTCATACAGGCGATGCTCTTTCTTGTGCATATATAAAAGGCCGGCGGGGGGTTTAAACTATATGGTGAATTTTACTGTAAAATTTGTTACAGTAAAAGACATATTGCTGTTAATCTGCCTCATATTTATTCCCCATGGTTTATCCCATCTTTCTTGCTACTTTTTGAAGCAGTTCTGGAAGTTCTCTTTCCTGAATGTCTTTACAAAGTGTGATTGTAAAAAAAAT
>NW_004524607.1:17427409-17446025 GCF_000260255.1 Octodon degus | reverse complement strand
GCCAGCCAAATGGCTCGGTGGGTTGCACCTGCAAGCAGGCACAGGGATCGGGGTTTAATCCCCAGGCCTGACATGCTGTCCCTGTCCCCGGGGCGCACTGCAATAGAGACAGAGCGTGGCAGCACAACTGAAATCCCAGCTCTTGGGAGGCGGTAAACAGGCGGATCACTCCAAGTCTGATCTAGTGGTGAGACCCTGAACACCCTGCAGACCATTCCCTAAAATACAAAAAAAAAAAAAAGAAAGAAAGAACGAAAGAAAAAAAGAAAATGTCCCTGCTGAGTGCCACGCAAAGGAAAGGCAGGCTCGCAAAGGCTTAATAATGTGTCCTTTATTCACTGGGTCTGACACTGTGTGACTTTAAAATTGCTCTTTAATGTTTCATTTATTTATTTGGTGCAGGATCTCTACGCGGCTCAGCCTCCCCAACATGCGCCACCACACCAGGTTTTGGTGGCCAGCACACTGCACCTGGGATTCCAAGTCCAGGTCGGTATACAGTACCGGGGATTGAACCTGGGTCCTTGCACTTCACGGGCAGGTGCTTAGACCACCCAGCTATCTCCCCAGTCCACTGTGTGACTTTTGACTCTTCTGCCAAGTCAGAATGGCCATGCAAAGGAATCACTGTGAGTGGCACAGAATCTTAAATTTATGCATTGCTTATTTCTGGAATTTTCCACTTAATTTTATGGAACCACAGTTGGAGTTAGGGCTAATTCTCCATTTGCCTCTCACCTGGCCTCTCTTGCTCCCCTGCTTCCGTATCCCTTGCAGCCTCCTCCTCCTCCTCCAGGATGACTCAGCCATTATTCCTGTGGTGCATACAACCACGCAGTCCCCTCTGCACCCAGCTCGTTCTAGCACCCAACGTGGCTGAAGCAGGGTACCTGGGCTTCCTGAGGTCCTGGCTCTCCTCTTGCATCCCCACCTCTGAGAGTTGCCACTCCATTTTTCTCGTTGTTCAGGTCAAAAATCATGGTGGCACCACTGAGCCTGCTTCCTTTCCAATCTAATCCACCAGGGACCCATGGGCTCTACTCAGGGAACAGTCACACCCTGCCATGCCTCAGCACCTCCAAGGCTGTCACCCTAGTCCACATGACCTCATTCCTCTCCTGGATACAGGAGCCTCTCAAGGGGTCCCTGTACCTTAGCCTTTGCCCCACTAAAATCCTTTCTCCCCATAGCAGCCAGAATAACTCCAGGAAAACATGAGTCAGATCATGCCAAACCCTCCCAAGGCACCCATTCCCCTTAGAGAAAAAGCCAGTCCTCCCTGATTAGGCTTCTGCTTGCTTCTCTAACCCGTCCATCCTCTCTTACCTCCCTCTTACCCTACTCATTCTGCTCTCACATTTGGTGTCTGCCTCACTCTTGGATGCCCCTGCACACTCCCACCCCGGGCCCCTCCATTGGCTGCTGTCTCTTCCTGGAATGGCCTCTGCTCCTACCCTAGTGTCTATCTCCTTTACTTCCTCCAGGCCTTTGCCCCTATGTCACCTGGTCCTGAGGATCCCATGAACTTCCTTGAAAATTACAGACTGCCCCCTCTGACTCCTCACAGCCCCATACAAACACTTACTCCTCAGGCAGGGACTGTTGTCCGGGTCTGAGCCCAGTGGATCCCAGGGCCTAGAATGGGGCTTGGCCCACAAGAGGCACTCCACAATGTTGGTTAGATAGTCAAATGAGGGAAAATGCCTCCAAAAACAAACATTTCCATTGTAAAGTAATACACCAAAAGGTATGTATAACCTCACATTCAATATGAAGAACAATACAGAAGCTAGGTAGAGATGGTCCTGGTGGCTCATACCTGCCTCTGGGAGGCTGAGGCAGAAAGAGCACAAGCTTAAGCCCAGCCTGAGCAATTTAGCAACTTGGTGAGAGCCTATGTTGAGATGAAAAATAGAAGAGGACTGGGGATTAGCTCAGTGTGAAGGTCCTGGATTCAACTCCCAGTATAACAACAAAACAAAACAAAACCCTCAAATACCCACTACCGAGCTTCAAATCAGAGCGGGGCCTGTTATTTGGTGTCTTTTCTGAAGGCCTCTCTTGCAGGGCCCCTTTTTCACACCCACCAAGTTAATCACTGTCTTTAACCTGTATTAATCACTCCTCTACTTTCTTCAACAATTTTCCCACCTGGACATACTATGTCCTTCACTATATAATACATGTTCCCATACAGGCATAATACACAGAATAAATAGTTCTTCGTTTATATTTTTAGCACTGTGTTTAGGTACACAGAAATCCTGACAGTAGTGGTCCATAAATTACGGGCAACTTTCCTTTCCATCCTTGCTGTGATTTCCAAGGTTGTCTTCTTGAGCGATAGAGAAGAACGAAATCCGTGCTCAGAGCATCCGAATGGCCTTGCAGAAAACAGCAAATAACTGTCCTTCCTGCCCTGCAGCCCCTCTACCACTTACACTCCGAAGGAGGCTCCGATCTGTTTAACGTGGCAAAGGAGCAAATATTGCTCAAATGAATCTTGAAAAGGACGCACCTGGAGGGGCTGCCTGGGAGAGTGGCAGCGGGGCCCCAGAAATCCTGGCCCCTAAGACGAGCCCCCCAGGTGAGCTGCTGCTCTGGGCTTGATTTAGAAAACTCAAGAGAGCGCGGATGTTCCCCGCTGTTGTTGTAGGGATTTGTCTCTTCCATTATTAAAGTCATCTGGAGTCCTATGTTTTACCTCTAGGTACTGTTAGGGACAGTCTTCTGCTCAGGCTGAGGGACACGGGGGGGACAGTGGAGGGGAGGTCACACAGGACCCTGTCCCTGTCTACCCTGCCCCTTGATGTGCACTGTGGTGGCTGCATGCCTGGCTTGCTTCTCTTTAGCTTCTTCCTTTTCCTTGCCCAAAGGACGACGATGAGCTTGGGGTCATGGAGCCAATCGTCCTAGAGCCCCATTCTGTGGAGACTCACAGCAGGCCCCGTGGTAGGATCGTGGTGCCACCACTTTCCATCCACACCACAGAGATGGAAACCAAATCTGGTTGGGGGCGAGGTCTCTCCGCGCGCCGCGGCTGGTCTCAGTCCTTGTTTGCCAAGGTTACTACGTTGGCTGTTGCACTTTCTATTTATAGTATTTCCACGGTGCCCTTTTATTTTTATCACAGTACTTCACAGACCTGTAGTTAATGTCTCCAATGTCACAAGCGGAGACCTTGGGCATTCAGGATTTAGGATGCTTTCATCCCGTCCCACACCACATGTCTCTCCTATTGTCATAGTATTTGATTTGTGCACTTAGACAATACACCTGTAATCCCAGCTGCGGAGGCTGGAAACAGGAGGATCACTACGAGTCTGAGCCACATTGTAAGACCCTGGACCAACTCATTAAGTAATAACAATAAATAAAAATTAAAAATAAATATTTATTTTTTTAATCTTTTTTTTCCTCTCTCTTTTTGGTTTGTTTTTTTAAAAAATTTATTTATTTATTTATGTGTGTGTGTGTGGCCAGCTCAGCCCACCAGGGGGCGGGGCTGGCTGGCATGTGGTGCTGGGGATTGTACCGCGGTCCCTGTGCTTTGCTAAGCTCGTTCTAAGTAGGTGCTTTAGACCACTGAGTCATCTCACCAGCCCCTATAAATATTTATTTGATAATGAAGAGATTTGGGATTTTTCTGTGGGAGTTCCCATCTCAAACACCACCCCAAACTGTACACATGCACACACAGGCACATGCATGTGTGCACACGCAAACTCACACAAGCACCTGCACAGACATGTGCCAGGCAAGTGTTCACACAAACAAGGATGCACATATGTATGCTGAGAAACAGACACACCTACACACATGCACATGACAGACATATGTGCATACTATACATGCATACACAGGGAGACAGGTATGTGTCTACATATACATGTGTGGTTATGCACCTAGGCATGCACACATACCTCCACACATGTCCCATTCACATGCACACTTCAGGGGCCACTCATGTCTCCTGGAGTCTCTTTCTCTCTCTCTCTCTCTCTCTCTCTCTCTCTCTCTCTCTCTCTCTCTCTCCTCTTAGCAGCAGCAGCAGCACTTCCCCATCCTGAGTCCTAATTCCTCAGCATCTTGCTAGCATCCTCCAGCACAAATCAATGGACAAGCATCTCTCAGGCTGAAGTGCCGGAACCATGGAATCAATCAGCTGGGGATTTCCGAGGGCAAGAGAAGAAAGAGCAATGACCGCAAAGTGCTCCGTGCCTGCGAAGGATCCTGGAACAGAAAGCGGACGTTGGGACGGAAAGCAGGGCTGTCTTCAGCTGGGCTGCAGCCCAGTTCCTGCATTGTGTCTTAGTAATTTCCCAGGTTCAGTGATCGCACTGGAATATAGCAGATGCCTACTGGACAAGGAGCCGGCTGGGGACTGGGTGGTAACTCTACTCTTTCTAGGGCTTTCTGTCAGTTTCCAATTCACTCAAAATAAAAGCATTTTTCAAAATATCACCTTGGGAGTTCCAAATACGTATATTCATTTTTAGACTCTCGTTCTCTAAACACAGTCACCTTCTGAGGGACTTGGGATAGGACAGCAACAGGTGAATTTGGGGTGACACCGTTCAAGTCACAATGAAGCACACAGGTTGCCAGCAGCCCCTCTGGGCCTTCCCCAGGGCACAGGTGCTGTTTGGGCACAGTCCTTAGGGTGCACCACCCCTGGGGCACCTGAGGGCACTACTCATAGCCCACTACCATTCCCCTTCCCCCAAGGCTGCCTGGCAGGTACGCTTGGGCCAGCCCAGGCTTAGGAGCCTAGGAAGGACTGGCTCTGGGAGCCAGGACAGAACAGAAGGGGACAGGGTGGAGCAAGGCAGCTCCAACTGCTCTCTCTCCAGGCAGCTGCATCTTCTTCAACCAGCATCCAGAGGACTCACTCACAAGGGCCACCAGGGCCGAATGCCCTGGGGCAGCGGTGGATAAGAGCTCTCCCTGCAGTGCTGAAAATATCCTCCAGCTGTGCTGGCCGCCACAGCCGCCAGTGGTCACCTGTGCCTACAAGGACTTGAAATGCAGCCAAAGTGAGCGAGGAAACAAATGTTAAGTTTTATTTAATCTTGATTTAAATTGCCACACATGGCCCGGGGCTGCCAGATGGACGAGCAGCACGGCACCACACTCCCCCCCACCCCCGCGTGCCACGCAGACAACAGGCGAGATGTTTGCTTCCACACCAGAGCCATCGCTGTGTACCCAGCACGTCACAGAGCCGGGGACTTGGGGAGAGGGAAAAGGTGCTCAGACGCCTGTTGACCTGCGTCTCGCCTCCTGGCCACAGGTGACCCTGAGTGGCCACAAGCCATTTTCTCTGAAAAGCGATCCAAAACAAAACAGGACAAGATAGATTCATTGTGATTTGAGGCTCACAGTCCACATGCCCAGCTGTTCTGGGTCAGATAGGAACAAGCTGGTCCCCCTCATCCCTGAACAACCGGAGGCGGCCACACTTACCCAGGCCTGCACAGTGTCCTTGCAACTCCAAAACCAGATTGAAATTTACATACACAGAGGAGCTGCTCCAAGGAAGGCAGCTGCGGGCTGCATCAATAATAAATGAGCAGCCAGGGCCGGCTCAAGGAGGCTTCTTGCCCTTCGAAGCACACACGGTGTCCAGTATTCTCAGATAGCAGCAGGGATGGGGGTTGTCTCCTCCTTCCCTATCAGACCACCAGAGGCCACCAGTCCAGGCATTGTCCCAGCCTTCAGGGGCAGGCAGCAGGGTGATGACCCCTGCCCTCTCCATTGACTGCACCTGGCCCTAGATGAGAGCTCCAGATAACAAAGGCCCCAAGGCTCGCCCCTTGGTGGCTCCCTAGCCCTCATGGCACAGGCCAGCTGAAAGGTCTGGTTTCTCTATGGAAACAATGGAGAGAGCGGGAATGCACAGAGTGAGCGAGGTGGCCTTGGCTGTGAGCTCTTGGTGAGAGCTGGGACTCACCCCCCTGGTCAGTCACCTGTGCTAGAAGAGTCTGTAAGCAGCCACTTCTGTCATCTTTTGTTACAGAGCCTGTCATCCAGAGGGGCCAGTCTGAGAAACACCAAAAATATTTAGCACTGTCTCAGAGCTGACCTAAGATAAGCGTTCCTGGACCAGAAGTCCTTTCCTGGGAGGTGACTGTAGGAAGTTTATCAGGAAAATGGAGTAGTGAGATAGAGGTACATTTTAGATTGAACCGTAGCTCCCCATAAATGCATGCATTGAAGCTGCAACTCCCAAAGTAACTATCAGAAGACAGGGCCTTTCATGGAGGTGATCAAGGTAACCCAAGTCATGTGGGCGGAGCTCTAACCAAAGGACTTTTTATCTTAAAGAGAGACAGAGGGCTTGAGGGTTAGCTTAGTTGTTTAAAGCACCTGCTTGGGCAAACTCAGGTGAGGGGACGGCAGCTTGACTGCAGTTTGATCCCCAGCTCCGTAAGCCACACCAGACCTGCCCTAAGGCAGCCTGAGCTAGCCAAAAAAAAAAAAAAAAAATCCTTCTTAAGGAGAGACACCAGAGCACCAGGCCTCCCCCTCCCTTTCCGTTTCCCTTCTTCTCCCCCTCCCCTCCTCCATCCCCTCCGTCTCCCACTCAAGCACAAAGAAAAAGTCATCCCAGGACACACTGAGAAGGTGGCATCTGCAAACCACCAAGACAGCCCTCACCAGGAACCACCTTGATCCAGACTTGCCACCTCTGGTCCTGGGACATAATACATCTGTGCCCTTAAGCGCCCATGAGTGGTACTTAGTTACACTAGGTCTAGCAAAGTCACCCAAGGAGGAGGGCAGCCCGGAAGGGGGGTATTGTCAGAGAAAGCCGGAGGGTAAGAGGTTGTAGCTGCTGGCAACTGGATCAGGCCAGGGCACCCTGAGAAGTCAGTCCCAGGGGACACGGGCAAGGGGCAGCACAAGGTGGCCCCAACTCCACCAATCAGGACACTGCATAGAGTCACAATGAGCAGAGCTATTGGATGGTGAGCTGCTCAGAGCCCAGCAACAACAACAAGCTGCAGGCCAACCTGGCCACGGAATAGGCTGCAGGTCAGGAGGAGAACATCAGAACTACAGCCAGTATATGTCAGCCTTTCCTCCCACACCCTAGCTCTGTTTTAGGCAACAGAACAAATGACCATGCAGTCCCGTGCTGGCTAATGTGCAATGACCAAGCCTCTAATGAAGGACAGCCCTGGTCTGCAGACCTGCCTAGTCTGTGGTGTAAATGTCCCACCAAAGCCTCTTTCAAGCCACCACCACCAACACCAACCAGCTGATAAAAATTCCTGGAAGCTGAACACACAGCTGTCACCAGGGACTGGTTGACAGTGTTTTGTGGGAGGCAGGATGGAAAGTAATAGCGACAACTTTTACGGTTATGGCCGCGAATCACACTTTCTGAGCGCAGCTCTGTTCCAAGCGCTACAGGTAGAAGCTGATCAGGTCGCTGTATCAACTCCATGAGGTTGGTTCTCTCAGGGCACCCATTTTGTTGACAGCTCAGTTGCCACATCCAGAAGGACCCCTCTAAGAAGGTCCAGAGCCAGCGGATCTGCACCTGCTCAGGACTGTTCCTCAGTCAACCCCACACTGCACTGACCTCCGAAAATCCTCTGGAGCTTAACATGTGTGAATGGACCAATGCTCATTCTTCATTGAGTTCTTCATTCAGGAGCCAGAGGCTCAAAAATTAGCCCAGGAGAACCAGGGAGATAGCTCAGTGGAATAAGTGCTTGCCTGGCAAGTCCTGAGTTCAATCCCTGGGATCTCCAAAAAAAAAAGGCAGAAAATAATACCCTTTGTTTTGGGGGGCCTGCCCCTTATCTCAGTTGTTTAAGTGTCTGCTTAAGTGAAGGCAGTCAGCTTCAGGATACTGTGGTTAGATCCCCAGGTCCTCACACCTTACCAGACCTGCCCTTAAGGCATCCTGAGCCAGCTCCCCACCACCACCACAAAAAAAAAAAAAAAAAAAAAAAAAAAAAAAAATCCTTCTGAGCCCAGGAGAAATGGAGAAACTGAGAGTCCACAAGGAGAGGGATCTACCAAGGCAACCACAAGGAGGAGCTGAGTGAGGCTCAGGATCCAGGCCCCACCTTCCACAAGTTTCTGCCCCCAGCCCCATTACCTTTCCTGAGGGGGTGGGCAGGGACAGAGTCAGCACCTAAAACTGGAGTTCTATAGCGGAGGCCAGGTGCCCTGGGGGCTCAGCATAAAGCTCACTCAAGTCCCTGTGCTAAGGCAACAGAGGGGAAGTAAAGGGCCTGGCTATGGGGCCTGCCAACACTTCAGAGACTTAGGAACAGCCATGGAAGAGAGGCCCAAGGGAGAGAGAGTTCTGTGTTCTCTGAGAGTCTCTCTTCATCCACTTGCCAAACTAACCGCCCAAGCTATTGACCTCTTCCCTGCTGTCCAGCTTTTGAGGCAACATGAGCATCGTGTGATTGATTGTGATAGAAGACCTAGATAGTTGGTCTCTGGCCCTGGTTCCTGGCACAGGGTTTCAAAACCCCTCTGATTTCCGGAGCAATAGAAGTGCTGAGAGCATCACCTTCTGCTCTCCGGGTTGGCCTCTGACCCCAGTTCCTGACACTAAGCTCCTAATCCCTTGAAACTTCCTGGGCGATGCGAGTGTCTTTTCTTCTAATGAAGCTATTCTCGGAAGGTGCAAGGGAGAGGAGATGGACTTAATAACTAATCCTGCCTGTGCGAGAAGCCTTACTAAAAATCCCCGGGCTGCAGGCTCTGGAGAACTTCCAGCTGGCCAGCGCATCCAAGTTCTAGAGGTCACCCCAACTCATGGGCTGTTCTCAGGACTCTCCCAGACCTCTGAACCCCATCCCTTTGCAATCTCTCTCTCTCTCTCTCTCTCTCTCTCTCTCTCTCTCTCTCTCTCTCTCTCTCCTCTCTCATTCTGGGGGATTAAGATTAACCTAGCCTTTTCAGTGAGTTACATCCCCAGCCAACCCTTTATATAATGTATTTTAGACAGGGTCTCTCTAAGTGACTAAATTGCCTGGGCTGGCCTTGAGCTGATCATCCTCCTGCCTCAGCCTCCCAGGTTTGCTTGTGCTGCCGAGGTAACACGGACTGACAGTCAGCTTCCCCCCACACACACAGTGTTAGCCTCTCTGTGTCACCATTCGGTCACCTTTAGCAATAAAGGCCCCAGATTAAATCCCAAACAACAAAGGGAAGATCAGGTTATTGAGGCAAAGAAAGATAAGCAGCCTTTTTTTTTTTTTTCCTAATCCCAGCACTCTGGGAGGCTGAGGCAGAAGGATGAGGCAGGGACACTTCAGCGCCTTAGTGAGACCCTGCCTCAGAATTAAAAAAAAAAAAAAAAAAAAAAAAATGTAGTTTAGTGCAAAGGTCCTGAGTTCAATCCTTGGTACCTAAATAAATAAAATTTTAAAAATTAAAAAAATAAAAGGGCTAAAAATGTAGTTTAGTGCAAAGGTCCTGAGTTCAATTCAGTACTGCAAAAGGAAAGAAGAAAAGAAGGAAGAGGGGGAGGGAGGGAAGGAGAGAAAGGAGGGAGGGAGGGAGGGAGGAAGGAAGGAAGGAAGGAAGGAAGGAAGGAAGGAAGGAAGGAAGGAAGGAAGGAAAAAGGATGAAAAGAAAAGAGCCTTACCAAGAAGGCAGCAATGGCCAAGCCTGCTGGATTCACCTACAGCCAGGCGTGTGAATTCGCGAAGCCCCTTTGCAGCGGGCAGTGCACACCCCTTAGGGTCTGTGTGAGGAGCGTGGGGAGCGACGGCTTCTGTGTGAGCAGGCCACCCCTAGGCCAGAGCCCAGCTAGCGGCCAGGCTGGGAGGGCAAGACTGGCTTTTCTGAAGCTGGTGATGATTGGGGCGGGAGGTCTGGGGTGGGAGGGAGGGAGATTGCAAGCTGCCGCTGGGCGCTTTCCCACACAGGCTGCACTTCCCGGAAGACCTTGAATAAATGATTAAAGGGAGGCATCCCTTCGCGGCCCCACAGCCCATTTTATTTCTGATTCATGTCTTTTCCAGGGGTTGCTCTGAATGGATGTTGAAGAAGGAACCCCTGGACCCTAATAAAAATAACAGGCTCCCTGGGCCTGTGAAACTCTCTCAGCCTGGCTCCCAGCGAGCTTCTCCAGCTGTTGTCTCCGCTCCCCCTCACAATGGGATGGCTGGCTCTGCTCCCATTTGCGGAAAGGGAGTTGGAAGGTCACCTTTTGAGAGGGTGGAGCAGATCTGGCTGCTAAGACCTTGTGGGTGCGGGGACAGGACTGAGACGATGAAACTGGTTGGAGAGATCCACTTTGACAGCCAAAAAGTATCTATCGTTTTTAGTTTTGTTTTGTTTTTTTGTAGTGTTTTGAAACAAGGTCTTACTAGGTAGTCAAGGTTGGCCTTGAACTCATCATAAAGCCTAAGCTGGCCTCAAACTCATCCCTCCTGCCTCAGCTTCCCAAGTGCTGGGACTTCCCGCTACTGCCTGCTGGGCCCTTTGTCTTGCAGAACACAGACACTCTTTGATAAGAGACTTTTCCCAGAAGTGTCTCTCCAGAAGATTTCTCTTCAAAAGACTGAGGCACGTCTGAGACACTTTCTCCAGGCACTACAAGGACATAAATTTCCAATCTCCTCTCCCGCTCTGTGAGTTACAGCAGCTTCCCGGTCATTTATTATTCATCATTATTACAGTGACATATCCAGCCATCTAATTTATTGTCTCCAGGCACTGACTTCATCTCATTCCTTAAATGCTCACCCAGCTGGAGTTTCTTCTGACAAACTCCCTGCTCTGGCATTACCTTTCTCCCAAACGGAGGGACATGATCTCTTAAGGACTTCGTTGGTGTCCTCTTAAAGGAGCCCTTCAGAGACAAGCAGGGCCACCATGGGTCACCGATCACTTGACACACAGGGCAGACAAATTAGCAGTAGATGAAGCTGCCACCACCCCGACAGTCTCCCCTGCCTCTCAGAGGGCTTAGAACACATTCCCTGGCTCCCAAGAAGTGTCCCCCACCAACTGCTGCACCCTAAGGCTGCCCAAGCATTCTGGATGCCAAGAGGAGGAGCTGTGTGTTCTCTGATCCTTTGAAGCCCCCACTGCCAGGGCATGCTGCTCCCTTCCATGGGACTTGCTCAGTGCCTGCAACTACCCCTGCTATGGACTTGAGCATTCACTGGGACAAAACTGTCAGCCCAGACTTGGTATACCAGCGCACGCTTGTCACCCCATCACTCTGGGAGGCTGAGGCAGAAGGATCACAAGTTCAAGCCCAGCCTGAGCAACTCAGTGACTTAGTGAGTCTCTGTCTCAAAATAACAAAATAAAAAAAGGGTGGGGATGTAGCTCAGCATGAAGGCCCTAGGTTCAGTTCCCAGTAGTGGGGTGGGGGTGGGGGAGTGGGAAAATGCTCTGTCCACCTTAAGGATCTGAGGAGACAGCTGAAGACAACAGACAAATGGCCAACAAGTATATGAAAAAGTGCCCAACAGCAGTAATCATGGGGGAAATGCAAATCAAAACCACAAAGAGATATTATCCGCCCCAGTTAGAAGGGCCATTATCAAAAAGACAAAAGATAACAAATGCTGGTGAGGATGCAGAGAAAAGGGGCACTCTGATACACTGTGGGGAGGAATGTAAATGAGCACAGTCATTATGAAAAACAGAATGAGAGTTTCTTCAAAAAACAAAAGCTAGAAATAGAACTGATGGGCATGGTGGTGCACGCCTATTATGCCAGCTCCTCAGGAGGCTGAGGTTCAAGGCCAGCCTGGGCAACTTAGTAAGACCTTATCTCAAAATTTAAATATTATAGTCACACATGGTGGCATACTCCTGTAATAGCCCTCGGGAGGCTGAGGCAGGAGGCTCACCGCTAGGCTAGTTCAGGGCCAGCCTGGGCTACCTAGGGAGCTCAAGGCCTGCCTGAATTATATAGTGTGGTTCTGTCTCTAAATAAATAAAAATGACAAAAAGGGTTAGGGGTGCCAGTCAGTGGTTGTACGCTTGCTAGCCCTGCTGAAGCCATGGGTTCCATCACCGGTGCGACAACAAAGCCCCAGAAGTCGTACTGCCAGCTGCTGATCCAGCAGGTTCCCTGCTGAGCATGTGTCCAGGGGAAGGGATTCTATGTCAGAGATGCATCTAAACTCTCATGTTTTTTACAGCACTACTCATCTAGCCAAAATGGCATAAGCAACCCCAGTGTCTCTATCAAGAGATGAATGGTTAAAGAAAATGTACGGAGATTCCTCAAAAATCTCCCGTTGGAGGTCCCGTTCAACCCAGCTATTTCCCTCCTGGGTATTTTTCCAGAGGAACTGAAATCATACCACAGTGATACATGTGCCCCTTGTTTACAACAGCACAATTTGTCATAGTTAAATATTGGAAACAACAGGCACAGTGACCAGGATTTGATCCCAGGTAGGCATGCTAACCCCGCCCCTGGGGCACACTGAGAATGGGCATGGTGCCGTGTGCCTGTAATCCCAGTGCTTGGGAGGCTGAAAACAGGAGAATCACTACTAGTCAGATCTGTGTAGTGAGACCCTGTGGACCCTGTACTAAAATTAAAAAAAAAAATCTTGGAAATAAGCTAAGTGTGCATCAATGGAGGAATGGATAAAAAATATGTGGTATTTCATACAGTGGAGTAGTATTCAGCTATAGAGAAGATAAACTTGAGGCTTTTATAGGTGAATAGATACAACTAGAGACCATACTCATAAGTGAAATAAATCACATCCACATGTGTAAACATCGTATTGTCTCCCTAGTATAAGAATCTCCAAAAGTGCAGTAGATACTGTGAAAGGGAAAGAAACTGTTCAAAGGGAAGGGACAGCTGGGATGAGGAAAAGCAGAAAAGAAAGAAAAAGGAGAAAAAGAAACACATATGTATGTACACAGGATAGCTGGGATAATTGTGCTGCTGGTTTCTCCTGGCTTATTGAAAGGAGCAGTCAATGCTTAATTTTTTTCTCCTTTTTAATTTTTTGACCAATTTTGCATGTTTATATCTGGTAATCTGAACAACTAATTTGAAGACAACAATATACGATATTAATGAATTCCTATCATTTTTTAGTAAAATTCTCTATCATTTGTATTGATTTTTTTTTTTTTTACTATTTTCCATTCTCTTTAAAAAATAAAAAGGAAAGAAAATGTGGCATACATACATGCACAATGAAATGCAATTATTTTCTGGCCAGAAAAAGATTAGAATTCTGTCATTTGCAACAACATGGACAAAACTAGAAGACATTAATGTTAATTAAAATAAGTGGGCAGAGAAAGACACATACCATATGTTCATACATACAAGCAGAAGTTAAAATGGTTGCCAAGCATGGTAGAGTTTGTCTGTAATCCCAGCACCCCCCGAGGCTGACGCAGGAGAGTCACAAATTCAGTCCCAACTTGGGCAAATTAGAGACTGAGATCTTGCCTCAAAATTTAAAAAGAATACTTAGAATGGTGGCTGCCGAAGGGAAGAAGTGGGATGGGAAGAGAATTGTTCATAGGTGCAGCTGAATAGGAGAAATAACTTCTAGGGTTCTGTACCACAAAAGGGTGAGTACGGCTGACAACATTTAATTGTCTACTTCACAATAGCTGCTGTAGAAGCTCTGTAACACCAAGAAATGGTAAGTGCTCGCTATGACAGATACACCGATTAATCTACTGTGATCACCACGAAGCATTCTGCAATGGTGGAAATGTTCTCTCTGCATCCTGCATCTCCCAGTATGGCAGCCGGCAGCCACCCGGGTCCGGTGTGACTGACAAGCGGATTTCTAATCTTATTTTAACCTATTTAGGTGTAAATAGCCACACGTGGCCAGTCCCTACTGGGCGTTGCGTCCGTTAATGTAACGTGTCGTGCTCCTAGGATATAGTCCCCGTTAACACAAAGTTCTTGGTGTGCGTGACCTGGGCGCTGTGTTAAGGGCATTCTTCACAGTGTCCCCTAATGTTCAGGACAACCACAGCAGGTCCTTAGAATCATTCCCGTATTTTACAGCTGGGGGCAATGAAGCTTGAGGAAGGTCAGGTGGTCGTTGAAAAGGGATTTAGACGCTGGCAGCAGGGAGAAAAGGGCGGAGCTTTCTTCACCCTCCCCGCACCCCCAACCCCACCCCTATCCCCGGGGTGTGTGACACAGAGGCTCCACCATCATCTCACTGGATCTCCTGAGAAGGGTGTCACACGCCTGCACAATGCCTGTGCTCTCAAGAGAGTGTCCCTCCTCCTTCTCAGGGTGGACAGAGCATTGTCCATTCTCTGGTTAGCTAAACTGGACACTTGCTCCCCTATCCCACCCCGGACAGGGTAGGGGCTCAGCCAGGGCACCCTGCTGTACTCTCTCACAACACAGAGCCTCAAACAAGAGGACATGTTACAGCAGAAGGATCTGGTTAAACCCAAAGGGGAGGGCCTGGGAGATGGCTCAGTAGAATAAGTGCTTCCCTGGCAAGCACAAGGTCCTGAGTTCAATCCCTGGTTCCCCCCAAAAAAAATAAACCCAAAGGGGATCGCTACAGTTTAGATCTAAAGCGTTTCTGCAAAGCTTCATGTGTTTGGGGGCGCTACCCTGCCCAGCACGGTTCATCCACCGATGGCTCACTGAGAGTGGAGGCAGGTGGCCGGCCCTGCCCTGGAAGGGTGTGCTATTAGGCCAGCTCCTCCCTTCCTTCTCTCTCTCCCACAGCTGTCTCCCACCTTGAAGCCAACCATGGACAGAATTCTCAGAAAAACGGGAGCCAAAACTCAGCCTTTCTTTCTTCGATTTGTGGATATCGGGTGTCGTGTCCCAGCAATGGGAAATGGACCAATACCAGGACTTTCCAGAGCCCCACAATGGCTTCAGGAGAAGCGTACAGGATGTCCACCGTGCAAGAATCTTAAGAGAAGTACAGACTTCCACCTAAGATCATCACGGGATGGCTCTGTCCCAAGGCAGAGGATCCCAGCCATCCCTGGGAGCAAGCGTGTCACTTTCTCTAGTTCTAATCTTCATTGAAATGACCTGTAGATTACTTAAGGAAAGGAAATGCCTGTGGAGCAAGGTGTGAAGAAGTAGGAACCCGAGGGCCTGGAGGAGCCTGCTCTTGCTGCACGCTCTCCTGGGGCCCCTCTCTGTCGTCCTCATCCCTGGTTTCTCTTCCTCTTCTCAGGAAACCTCTGTCTCTTCCTCCCACCCGTGTCGCTGTCTCTCAGGGCTAGGAGATGTCACAAGGCAACCGTCCACTCTGCTCTCCCCTGCCGGGTCACACCAGCTCAGAAGCCTGGAAGCATCTTTACTTTATTCTTTCTTTCTTTCTTTCTTTCTTTCTTTCTTTCTTTCTTTCTTTCTTTCTTTCATTCTTTCACTTTTAAACCACTGCTTTTATTCCTCTAACATCAGGCTACCACGACTTTCTCTTCAATCTTTTTTATTTCCAGCGTTGGGCACGGAACCCACGCTGCGTGTACTCTGCCCCTGAGCTACGCCGGATCCAGTTCTCTTCAGTCTTGGTGACGGGATGTGAAGCAGAGAAATGGCCGCACTCAGTCGTAGCAGGGTCACATGAATTCATCCTCAAGACATAGAAATGTGCAAAATGTAATTTCTTCATTCCTCTGTAAATAATCCAGTCTTTTTCAAGGGTCCCCCACCATTTGTAGTTGGAGGAAGAGGACTGGGGAGAAGAAAACAAAAATTACCCCAGTCCAGTAAACACAGTCTCCTTCAAAATCAAAATAATCTCTTTGAACAAGAGCAGTCTCTCCCGGGTGTCCAGGCCTGTCCTCTGCCGCATCCTCCAGCTGCTTTAAGCTAGTGTCTGGGCCTCTGTGAACAGTTGGGCTGTATATAATCTTGTGACACTGGTTTCTGTCACATCCTTAATGAACACACGGGTGTTGTTTCCTGAGCAGAACCAGCTGCATTTAAGGCATGATTTTTTTTAAAGATAAATGCTTAAATTTTAAAAATTATTACAGTAAAAGACACATAGTCATTAACCCCTGTCCCCAAATACTCTTACTCACATCAACACACTTATCCCGTTGTTCTTGACACTTTCTGCAGAAGTTCTGCAAGTCTGCTTTCCTGAGGGTCTTTTCTCACACAGCTGTGGCTACCTCAGTGTCCTGCACTGATTCAAAGTCTTTACCTTCTGTGATCATTTTGAGTTTGGGGAAGAGCCAGACATCACACAGTGCCAGTCCTGGTAAGTAAGGTGGGTGAGGGCGCACCGTCCTGTGTTCATGAGTCTGTCTTTCTGGATGGTGCTCGGCAGCAGCTTGCACCATATTTTTAATCAAGCTACGTAAAGACATTTAGGAAAGAGGACTTGCAGAATTGCTTCAGGAAGCAGAGGGAAGATGCGATATGCGTGCTAAGTAAAGGACAGTATTTTGAGGGGGATTCACGGCAAAATGTCTTTAACTGTAACAATCATTTAATGCTATTTATTTGGTACAGGGTCTCCCAATGCAGCTGGGACTTGTAGAGATCCTTCTGTCTCAGCCTCCCCAGCATTGGCATTACAGGCATGTGCCACCATGCCTGGTTTCGGTGGCCCACACAGCATGCCTAGGGTCCCAGGGCCAGCACAGCATGTGGGGATCAAACTCAGTCCTCGTGCATGCAGGCAAGTGTTCAGACTGCCAATAACTTTGTTCAAATAAATTGGCAAATTTATTTGTTATTGGCAAATAACAAATAACTTGTTATTTGCCAATAACAAGTGTTCAGCCCTGCAATAACTTTTTCTTATTTAAACACACCCTATTTTTTATCAGTCCTTGTATTTCAAGATCTGCTGAAGGAAAATACAGCTTGTCCCCATGTCCCTCTTCCTTCACAAGCCACTGAGCTCCAGGGCTCAGATCTCTGTCCCATTCAGTCCATCAAGGATTATGGGCTTACTACAGTAGGCACTGAAGCCATTGCAAGGGTTCTTTATTCTCTGGACCAATCCTGGCCTCCTACTTTACAGGCAGAGAAAAGCACCCCCATGACAGGGGAGCCAGAACAGAGGCCCACACAGGCAATGGCATAAGCAGGTTTTCCTTGTGGAGAGTCATCTCTGGCTGGTGCTCAGGAGAGAAGGGGAGGGGGCCAGTTTGGAGCTGAGAACTGATGGCAGGGTGATGGGGATGGCGGTGGCAGAGAATACGACGGTACTAATAGACAAAGTGACGTGGACAGGGCTCAGAGACAAACATTAAACAGTCCCCAAATACAAATCAAAAGCAACTCACAATGCCAGGTGGGGTGGCACACACTTGTAATCCCAGCACGCTGATAGGCTGGGGCAGGAGGTTTGCAAGTACACCCCAGCCTGGGGAACTTAGTGACTTAGAGAGACTTTCTCTCAATATAAAATTTTGTAAAAGGCCTGAGGATGTAACTCAGTGCAAAGGCCCTGCATTCAAGTTCACTCACTGAAAAAGAAGTTCAATTGAATACCTAGAGGTGGTGGTATATGTCTGCAGCACCAACACCTGGAAGACTGAGGTGTCAGATCGCTTAGGCCAGGAGTGCAAAGTCTACCCAGGGCAATATAGTCAAGACACCAGCTTTTAAAAAAAAAAAAAAATCCGCAGGAACTGGCAAGCATATGGAGCAATGGGCACTCTCAGTAGCTCCTGGTAAGAATAAAAATGGGACAGCCACCTCAGAAAACAATCTCATAGCTTCTTTCAGGCGTCACACAGTGGTTAGATTGGGGTTAGACAGCATTTGCCTAGTATGTGGAGGCCCCGGTTTCAGTCCCCAGCATCACCAAGCAAAACAAAACAAAGAAAGAACATATACCTACCGTAAGACCCAGGCTCTCCACCCCAAGGTGTTGACACACAAGAAATGAAGGCAGAACTCCTGTGTCCAGAACTCACGTGCACATCCAGACCAGCTTTATTTGTAATAGTCAAAAACTAGAGATTGGATATAATGGTGCATACTTATAATCCCAGCCTTCAGGGGGTGAAGCAGGAAGATCACTGAGAGTCTGAGGCCAGCCCGGACTACACTGTGAGTTCAAAGCCACCCTGAATTGCAAATCTAGTCCTTGTCTAAAAGACTGAAAATTAAAACCCTAGAGACAACTGAAACATTCCTCAGTGAACGATTAATAAGAAACTGGTGTATCTATACGATGAACTACTACTCAGCAACAAAAAAGGACAAATGTTTGGTACATAACAATGTGGATGAGTCTCAAAAGTTACTGTACTGGGTCTGGCAGTAGAGGTCAGTGGGAGAACATTTGCTCAGTACACATCAGGCGCTGGGTTCCAATCTCTAGTACCTTTTTAAATTTTTTTTCACAATTTAAATCTTTTTATTAGAGTCCACAGTCTGCGAAATAAAAGCAGTAACAAGATATTTCACAAACTATTATGCAATTTAAGACTCATGAATTTAATTTCATACAAAATTAGGTGCATATTCATTCTAACCTAAAAACGCTTTCACTATGGTCTGAAATACATTCTAAGAGACTTGGTTCCAACATGAAAATAATCCTATCAGCTTTTTTAAAAACATGTTTTAGGGCTGGAGAGATGGCTCAGTGGTCTAAAGCACCTACTTAGAACAAGCTTAGCAAAAGCATCAGGGACCACGGTTCAATCCCCCAGCACC
>NW_004524607.1:17414667-17427194 GCF_000260255.1 Octodon degus | reverse complement strand
ATAACACTTTCAGATTCACTTTTATTCTGTTTGCTTCTTCACCTAGAGCTTCTCCACCTCGCTCCTTGCAGCCAGTCTCTTAATGTTGGCCAGGTACTGTTTAACCCCTAAGACCTTGTTGGCATCAAAATTGAGTTAACCAGTGTTAAGTCCATAATATTTACATTGCACGGCACACTGAGCTTTAGACACTTGGCAATTAAACCACATTAAAAAAGAGGACAAGCCTCCCCCCCCACGCCACACGCTCGGAATCAGGCGTTCACCGGTCCCTGTGTGGCGGCTGGACACTGGTTCAAAGGGCAGCAGAGCAGCAGGCAGTGATTTCAGAGGACACAGAACACTGTGATCGGGAAGCACGTTATGCTGTGCCCCGGGCTGGGCAGCGCCACCTTCCCTGGGTGGTCTCAGAATTCTAGATTGGCAGGTCCAGTGGGCACACAATGAAGACAGACAACACAACATTTATTCGGCAGAGACATCCCACTCAAGGCTATGCGCGTGCTGTGATTTTGAAGACAACTCTTCCCAAGAACTTGTCAAGATCGGCCTCATTTCTTAGGTTCTTTGATCCCTCGATTCTGCATTCTACCGTTGCTTCTTTCTTGGTGCTGTTAGAGTCAAAGGAGACCTGGACAGCAACCAGTGGCTGGAGATAGCCCACGTGCAGTCTCTTTCCATAATATGGAAAATACTTTAAGTCTATGAGTCCATGATTAGGATAAGTTGATAGAATTGGTGGATGTTCATCCTTTTGAAATACAGTCTATCTTTGGTGATCCTTCAGGCTTTAATTCAATGATTCTATTCATTTTTACAAGAATACAAGGCTGCCCTTGGGAATAGCCAAAATTAGGATCATTTACACAGCTGCACACTTCAAGTAAGGAATCAGGAAACTGACATGCAACAAAAACTGGACCCTTCTGTTCAAAAAGCACTCCATCAGTACAGTTGGCAAGATTCTTCTGTTCTTCTAAAGAGTATGATTTTAGAAACTTCTTAAGGTCTTTAATGTACCCTTCATAGAAATACTAAATGTATATTCCAATGCAGTCACTGGTTTTGGAAAAACCATGAGTCCTGACTAGGAATCTGGTCGCAGTATTTGGGAACCTCATCATCCAGAGTCTGAACCATAGCCCACGTGGTGAATGAGAAGTGCGCAGCCAGGAAACCCTAAAAAACTGAGTAGAAGAGTAAGATCAAACCCCAGCTCTTGGTGGTGCGCCCCAGGAACTCTCGGGTGGTCGGGTTGTCCAAGAAGAGCTTCCACGCGGCCAAGCTCTCGTTCAGAGACTTCTTGCTCTTCGTCATGGTGGGCGTGTGGGCGACGCACCCCGGTTTTAAATTTTAGTAAAGGGTCTATAGGGTTTAACTACGTAGATCCGACTGGTAGTGATCTGCCTGTGTTCAGCCTCCCAAGAGCTGGGATTACAGGCATGTGCCACCACACCTAGCCTAAACTGTCTCAGTGCACCCTAGGGGCAGGGCCAGCTCTGCACGACCGGGTTCAAACCCTGGCCACTGCATCTGCCTAAGCAGGCACTTTAGTCCACTGAACTATTTGGCCAGCCCCCTAGTACCATGTTAAAAAGGAAAGAAAAAAATCACCGTACAGAATGAGAGAGGTCAAGCAGAAAAGAACATGTGCCGCATGATCTCATTTACATAGAAATTCAGAAACGCAAACTCATCAAGAAGTAGATCAATGAGAAAATTGCCTGCTGTCGAGAAGTAGAAAAAAAGAGGGGTGCATTACCAGGGGCACAAAAGACTTCGAGGAGTTATAAAATCTTTTATTTTACCTGCAGTGAGACGGTAGCAAAGGCTTCACGGAGATATATATATATCATGTTAAAATGGATCAAACTTTACAATTTAATACATATAGTGTATGTTTTTAATATATTTTGTGTTTTGCATTTTAAACATATGTCATTTAACATAGTATAATTACACCTCCACAAAACTAAAAAATAAAGTCAACTCAAGGAACGGGAATAAAACATTCTGAGGAGATCCCCGAATTGCTGTGTCTTCTAACCCAACTTC
Source organism: Octodon degus (assembly GCF_000260255.1). NCBI lineage: Eukaryota > Metazoa > Chordata > Mammalia > Rodentia > Octodontidae > Octodon > Octodon degus. Next base: position 17,425,139 of record NW_004524607.1, on the reverse strand, counting down.
TAATTTGAGACAGAAAAGAAAAAGATACCAAAATAAGGCATCACTGGAGAAAGGCACTGAGAAACACTAAATGCTGAGATGTTGCCGGAATATAGTAAATGTATAATTTCAGATCCATCTTGTTAAATAGTTTCAAAACTGCTTAAAATTAGCAAGCACTGAGAAGACTAATGTTCAGCAAATAATTACATTGAAAATATCCTCTGCTAGCCTAATGAGGGACTTTTTAAAATTTGAATTTATTTTTGCAACAGGGGTTTTTATTTCCAAGTCTTCTTAAAAGGAGAGTTCTGTCCTATATATTTAAAGCACAATTTGAAGAGAACAAGAGTTTTTAAACAAGTATATAATTAGGTTCCCACAGTGCACAGACTTGGAAGTTGGCTGCTTCGTCGGTTGATTCCCAATTCTGTTTTTCTGTTTTATTTTTGCCCTTGAACAAACTGTTGTATTTCTCAGAGCCTCAGTTTCCCTGGCACCCAGGCATCCCAATGTGTAGCATTCACCACGGAGTCTAAACACGGATTTCTTTCCTAGGCTACAGAAGCTGATCATTACTGGGAGCTTCGATCAGTTATCCCTAAAATTATTAGCTCCCAAAAGGGTATTGGAAGGGAAAATGCTCTAATGCTCCTTCTTGCCATTCAAGTCTAAATGTTGTTTATTCAATAAACGGAATACTTGTGCATGTGCCGTAAAATGTTCCTGCAACCCCACTAGCTGCTGCTCACCTGCCAAGCAGCCTAGCTGCAGCTTTATGAAATATGAAGCGGGTGCTCTTTTATAGCTGGGCATTCATCTTCCAACTTCTTGGCATATGAGTCCCTCCAAGTTATTTTATTATTTCCAAGAAACTGTAGGCGAGCCTTTTTATATACCTTCTGTTGTCGTAAGAGTGACTGCACATAAAGCATGTCAAGCAAATACAAGAAAGGCATCCTGCACAACATCACCATTTCCCGAGACAGCTGCTCTCTGGGCCTGCTCTGTGGACAGCTTTGATAGGATTATTGAGGGTGGTTCTTATGCTTTGAGTTTTTGGGGCTGTTTGGGGGTTTTGTCTTGTTCTGTTTTGCAGTACTGGGAATTGAACCCAGGACCTTTTTTTGCACTGAGCTACATCCCCAGTCCTTCACTTTTTATTTTTATCTTTATTTTGAGATAGGGTCTTGCTAAATTACCCAGGCTAGGCTTGAACTTGTGACCCTCCAACAGCCTAGCCTTATGCTCAGCCTTCCAGAGTGCTGGGATTCCAGGCCTGCACCAGCAGGCCCAGATGAGCATGGCTTTTCAAATCAAGGAAACCCCAAGATATCATCCTCCCAAAGTCAGCTTAGCTGGAGGACTTGGGTGGATAGGAAACTCATGTCAGCAGATGGGGGACTGATGGCCCCCTCCAGACTCCGCAGCTGCTCCTGGGCACAGCCAAAGTGCTGAGCTTAGATTAAGATGTTCGGACAGTTGGAAGTGTCTCCGCCACCTTTGCCTAATTCCAGCTATGGTTGGGATACATAATGTCCTCCAAAGCCGTGTGTCAAAGATTTAGTCCCCTTAGTGGTACTAATGAGAAGGGCTGCGGACCTTTAAGAGGTGGGCTGAGTGGGAGGTGTGACCTCACTGCGTTAATAGAAAATTTTTTAACTAGCAGTTTCACAGTTGACCATCAGACTCAGCCTTAACTAACTATGCCAGCTGCAACTCAGAGATAATTTGGCCTGGCCCAGTCTGACTGCATCCAAGTGCACTACAGCCTACAGACAGGTCTTGTTTTACTGGCCTGTTTCAAGGTCTTCCTGCCTGGGACAGACTAACGCAGTCAAAAACATGCTTGATTATACTCGCTTGCCAGGCCTCGGACTCCCCCTGATTTCCCTGTTATGTGATAAATGACCCGCTCTAACTGAAACCTGCCCAGAACAAATCTGCCTGACCACAATGTATAACCAAACACTTATAACCAATTATAGAAAATAACCCGCTCTCAGCTTTCGTACCTCTTGCTTGCAAATGTGTATGTAAGTTTGTGCTTTATTCTAAGTCAGGGCTGGTGATTTGGAGCTGATTCCTACCAGCCCCTGACGTAATAAAGCTGTTGCCTTCCAAGAGTCTCAGTGCTGCATCTTCCTCTCAGTTCAGTCCCAGATTCTGCAATAACTGGGTTGGGGAGCCACATCTCTTCCTCTTCTGGTTCTTTACCTGCTTCTTGGCTCTTGAGATGACAGTAGTTTGGGGGCCTCTATGCCTCCCTCTGATATATTGTCTAATCAGAGGCCCAAGCTATGGGGCCACTTAATCTTGGAGATGAACAGCTCTGTACATCACCCCAGCAGCTGTTGTTATTTTTATTTCTTCTTTGCATCGGGACCCCCACACACACTAGGCCTGAGAATTGTGGATAAACAATGAATGTGTGTGGTCTGTAATCTCCACAGAAGATGAATTAAAAGACAAGACAAAGGAGGACCCCAGGTACCTGGGGTGAGTGAGGAAGAGAACCAGGTGTAGAGCCTAGGAGGCAGAGAGCAGGCTTAGCTTTGGATGGACAAGGTCAAGTGGGCAGGACCTTGGGCAAAGGTGGGGCCTGGAATGGGTGTGTCTGGGTGGTCAGGGTGGAGAGCACTGGAGAGGATCCACATGATCAGGCAAGTCTAGGACAGGCTCCGGGCCCACTGAATAGGATCCGAGGTAGAGGGGGCGATGGAGAAGTCTGGTGTGGAGTGGGGCCTAGGAAGACGAAGCCAGGGCCTACAGAAAGTATCAAATGATTGGGGTGGGCATGGGGCAGGCCCTGGACTCACAGAACAAAGCATGTGGCCCTGCAGTTGGGGCCTGAGATTCTGTGGGGCTACTGAGAAAGAGGAGCTGATCAGACCAAGCCGACCTCTGAGGAAGGAGAAACTTGTGGCTGCCTGGGAAGAGCTAGTGGCTGGTGGCCCCCCAGCAGGCTTCTCGATCTGTGGGTGGGAGTAGGAGAGAGGAAGGGGGACATCTGGGCAGTGAGGGACAGCAAGCTCTATCACTCCACGGGTTGACCCATTGTGTGCACAACAGGCTTAAGCCCTGGCCCCACCAAATAAGGGAGCCCTAAGAGGAGAGATACCTCAGAGGGTCCTGGCTGTTTTATCAGTGGTCGGAAGTCTTTCCAAAGAGAGATTTGCACCCCTCTTCAGATAAAACCTTCCCTCAAAGTGCTTTGGCCATGAGTAAGGACTCAGTAGTCACTGTCCCCCTGACCTCCAGGTTGTCACCCTCACTGTCCCTCATGCCTTCTTCCTGCTGAAGGGCATCTTGGGCCTGTGAACTAGGGCAACCTGACTACCTCCTCAGGGCTAGCAGTCAGGACTCCTGCCTCAGTAGCCTGGTTTTATTTGGCAGGATGAGAAATCTTCATTTCAAAGGGGAGAGAGCTATTTACAGCAATCTCAGAATCTTTCCAAGCAGGTTGTGCCCATTTTTTTTTTTTTTTTTTTTTTTTTTTTTAGACAGGAAGTTATGAAACGCCTCAAGGATCTGTGGTGAAAACATAGGCGTATGTTTTAGCCTGTGGTTGCTAGAAGGCATGTTGTCCTGCAGTCCGCAGGGGTGCAGGATATCTACAGGACACAAGACAGCTTGGCCTTTTGGTTAGCTTTTCATTTTTAAGAAAGAAGACAAGTATCAGGAGTGGGCATGTGGACATCTGCCACGTTATTTTTTGTACCCAGACCTGATCCAGGTCAAATCCACAAAGAAGTTTCCACTGCTCCACCTCTGCTGTGAGAATGGGCCAGTCGAGGGGGAAGCGACTCCTACCTGGATTCAGAATCGGAAGACACACAGAGCCAAGCTGCTGACCCTGAGCCACAGTCACACAACCCAAAGGAAAAGAGATGCTATCATTGCAGACCACTCAAGCATGTCAGAGGCTTGTTATTGCAGCAAATCTGACTAATGCAGCCTGCATGCTACACACAGAAAGAGCGGGAAGGGACATGGGTATTAAAAAATGAGCAAAACTGATGTCTCCTCTGCACTTGGAAAAGAAGAATTCTCTGAGAAGAGGAAGAATGAAGGAGAAAGGGAAAGGCATAGGTTTTGGAATCAGCAACAAACAAAAACAAATTCCTCCATTTAGCCCTCTATGAATCTGGGCATCACCTCACCATTCTGAGGCACACCCCACACCCCATTTCTTGTCACTGGAGAGGATCTGAGGATGTTTTACAGGTGCAAAACCAGTAACTATGAAGCTTGCAGGATAGGCCAACACCCACCCCTCCAACATCATGGTTTAGACGTGACGTATCCCCCAAAGTCTCGTTGTATTGCAGGTTTGGTGGCTGGTGGGTTTCAGGGAAGTGACTGAGTCAGGAGGGTTCTAACCTCATCAGTGATTTAATTCACTGATAGGAAATAGGAGTCAGGGTCTAAATGAAGAGAGCAGCAGATGGGATCGTGAGGGTGTGACCCCAGGGGCTATATCTGGCCCTGCCCTTCCTCTCTGGCTCTTTCCCTCTCTCTGAGGAAAGGACAGGAGAGGAGAGGGCAGAGGAGGGAAGGGGAGGAGAAGGGGAGGGAGGGAAAAGAAAGGAAGGGGAGTGGTCAAACCTTCTGGGCTCTGGCATAGAGGAGGCTGCTAGGCCATTTAGATAAGAGACAGAGGTTCAAAGGTGAAAGATGGAGAGAAGAGAGCAGCTTTGGCGCTGTAGGAAGTCCTGGCCACAGGACCCCACCATGGTCAGCGGGGTCCGGATGCCCCCCACCCATGCTTCTGTGGCCATCTGCACTCAAGGCCCCCTCTTCCCGTGCTACATCAGAGGGAAGCTGGGACACACAGCTCTGCCAGCCTGGCCCACATCCGGTGAGCATTTCCCGAGGAATCCACTCCTGCCTGGGTCTTGCCGGCTCCAGCTTCCCAGAAACCTCATCTTCATTCCTCCAGGGGCTGTGTAATGAGTGCTGGCTCTGCCCCAGATGTCAATTTTCATTTTCTTTTTATGTATTTAGTACAGGGTCTACAGGGTCTCAGTATGCAGCTCGGACTCACAGTGGTCCTCCTGTTTTCAGCCTCCCAAGGGCTGGGATTCCAGGTACACGCCACCACACTCAGTCTCCCCAGGTGTCAATTTTCTGAGCACAGCAAAATGGCTCCAGCTCTCTTAGATCCCTAGCATGAACCATGTTCTGTGAAACTGATGAATAAAAGCCACCATGCCAATTTGATGGCTTGACATGAGAGATAGGGCCACCGGGTGTGTGAGGTGACAGTCAGGGACCTCTCTCTCACAGACAGGTTCCCAGGAGAACCTGTCTTCCCTTCTTCTTCCTCCTCTTCTTTCTTTTCTTTTTCTTTCTTTCTTTCTTTTTCTTCTTTTCAGCACTGAACCCAGAGCCTTAGGCCTCACCTCCATCCCCAGCCTTTTATTATTTTTATGTTGAGAGTCTTATTAAATTCCCCAGGCTAAGCTTGAACTTTTGATGCCCCTGCCTCAGCCTGGCAGAGTGAGAGGATTGCAGGAATGAGCCTCCACCTACTGTGAGACAAACCTCTTACAGACTAACTGCCCCCTCTTGCCCCGCAGGAGGTCTTTCAAGGCATGTGACACTGAGGGCTCATCGTCTCCTTTTAGCCTGGAATCAGAACAAGCAGAGTGAGGCGCACTTGGGCAGGGCGCTCCGGGCTTGGGCTGCCCTGACTCTCCCTTGCTAAGGATGAGCCTGCAAGAAAACCTCTCTGGCTTGGCCCAATGTCTAGCTGGGCGCCCGCCTGGAGCTCCACCCCTGCTGTCTGCAGGCCCCGCCTCCCCAGCCTGCTCCTCCCTACTCCCGTTATCTCCAAGTAAGCATGATCCATCTGGCCAGAGTTCCACCAACTGACATTACGAGCCCAGGCTACCTCTCAGAGACCACCCAAACCCCTGGGCACAAGCATTCTGGGTGTTCTTCAACTCCTCCAGCCCCTCACTCTCACACCCTGGATGTCACTGAAGACAAATCCCAGCCAGGACAAAAATAGGATGTTTCTGGCAGATTGCAAGGGGCAGAATTCGGGGAAAGCTAAGAATACCCAACATGAGGATTCCCTCACTTGCTTAGACCGCTCTCCAGGAGCTGGGAGATGCGAGGAGCCACTGAGCATTCTGGGTGGGAAGACAGGCCAGGCTGGAATCAGCAGAGAAGTCCAGTAAATTGCCTAAATGGGTCCCTGGGAAGGCTACCTGGCTATCCAGGGCTTTTATACCTCAAGGTCATTTCTTTTATCATTTTAAACAAGCACTCATTTTTGTGCTAAGTTTATATGGCATTTATGTATTTTATTTCTGAAAGGGAATCCCTGAAATTGAACTTCAGATTTCCCTAAACCTCAGATGCACCTGCCCTTCTAAGACAGACCACCCCCTCTCTTGGACAGGCCACCCTGGAGGAGGGTCAGCACTGGCACCATGGGCTGGATGGAGAGCCAGGGGTTCTCAGTAGATGCGACTTTCGGGGCACATAGGACAATACTGCTCCTGAGCCCCCTCCTCTAGTAAGAGCCCCCACTGTCCCTCCAGGGCCCCCTGAAAGGACCGCCACTGTTGAGACCATCTGTTGGGTGGTATAGTTACATCTTTCCTTCATTTCATTGAAGAGAGACTTTCATCTTCTAATAACACATGTCTTCATGTTCCCTTCCAGGGACATTTTTAAACTTAAAAAAAAAAAAAAAAAACAACTTTGAAAATGGTTTTATAAGTTGAATCACGAATTTTTGTGCCACCTCCTCAAAATCAAAACACTGTATTTTTGCAAATGACGCAAATATCGGATGTCTTCTTTCAGTCATCTGTCTGACAGACACATTGAAGGGACAGACGGTCACCATGCTTAATTTCTGCCTTTGTATATTTTAATGAGCCATGTGCTGTTGTGTTGATCAGGAGAAGTGGGCAGCCATCCAGGTATCTCTACCAAGTCTGGCTCTATTCAGTCTCCTTACCTGGAGAGGGTCCCCCTCTTCTTGTGTTTTGTGTCTATTGGTTCCTTTCCCACCCACCCCCAAGCCAGCCGGGTTCCATATGGGACCGTTTCCGGTGCCAAATCCTCCAAGCAGGATAAAGTCTGTCACATATGGACTTGAGCAGGAAAGGCTGTACCCAGGGCACTGTCACCAAAGGAGCTGGTGTCAGGGACCTGGACCCGGCAAGCTTCACCTCCAGGTGCCAACCTCTATGTCCTCCTCTTAGAATCTGCCCCTACTTTCTGGCCCCAGCCCCAAGGGGTGTTCCCCACCCTTTGCTTTCTGCAGTGTACAGTGCCTCCTCCTCCATCTGCAAAAACTGCCACCTCTGTGAGCAGCAATTGCAGGAACTAATGCATGATTCATAGGATGCTCTTGGCCTGGGAGTGGGCGCCAAGGGAGAAGCTCATGAGGCCCACAGAAGCACTTTGGTTCGGGGAACATTCTTTCATTGATGCACATCTGTGCTGCCTGGAAGTGCATTAAAGAGAATCAGATGTGCTGCTACTTCTAAAATAGCTTTTGAATGTGCAAAGTGCCCAGGGAGGGCGGGGCAGGGGAGGGAGTGGGGTTGGTGAGACTCAGGGCTTCGAGGAGGGCTTCTTGCCAGCTTTGTCCTTGAAGCACAGAGCACCACGTGCCCTGGAGCAGCCCTCCTAGCCATGGGTGGAGGGAGGATACCAGCCTGTGGTGACAGGGTCAAGGCCACCCAGACCTCAAGCCTCCTGCCTTCCACTTTGTCACCAGTCAAGGAGCAGATCCTCTAGCCTCTGTGGATAATTCAGAAACAAGATCAGCACTGTCATTGTGGCCACAGGAAGAGCCCTCCAGCCCCTACCCACTATCCAGGTGGCGGCAAAGCAGCCAAGGGGCCCAGCATCTTGGCTTAGGCTCAACTGCCACCCACCATTCCAGAGATCTAGGGCAAGTCTCAAAGCCTAGAAATGGGGAGAATTGTGCCCTCATAACTCTAAAACCTCAGATGGTATCCCCCTTGTTCTGATCTGCAAACCATGCCCACGGGGCATTTAGAAGGCCCCCTGATCCTGGATGCTGGACCTATCAAGCTGCCACCCAAGGAGCACTAGATGAGGATGGCACAAGAAGGACAGGACTTGGGTCAAAAAGTACGCATCTGTGGTGACTTCTGCTGGCAAGTGACAGAAATCCCAGCACAACATGGCCTGGGGGGGGGGGAGAGAAAGAATGTAATAGCTTCCAAGGTGAGAGGCCGCTTCCGGCATGGCTGTACCCAGGAGCAGAAACAAGGTTGTCCAGACTCTGCTTCTGCAGCCTTTGACTGCACTTCCTGGCTGCCAGCTTCGCCCTCAGGCAGCCCTGCCGCACACAGTGACTTCTGGAAAAGTGATTGCTCTTGTCCAAGGCTGCAGCTCAAGTCTCAGGGCCGTGGGGTCTTCCACGCATCTGTCATCATGACCAGGAAGGCGGCTTAAATGAGCCTTTATTTACTTCCCAGTGTTCATGAAATAGGGCTAGGGGAGCAGAATCTTTAAAGAAAACTGAGTCCTCTCTAGGAGGCTGAGGCAGGAGAATTGCAGTTTCCAGTCTTGCTGGGCAACTTAGTGAAGAACCTCTCTCTCTCTCCCTCCATATATATATATATATATATAGCCAGGGATGTAGCTCAGTAAAGATGTGCTGGTTTCAGTTCCTAGTAATGCAAAAAAAAAAAAAAAGAGCTCTGCATCACATTAGAAGGATAGGGACAGTATGCTAAGGAGACAAAAAATAAAAATTTTTTTAAAAACCAGTAAGCATGCAACGGCCACTGCTGTGTGCTGTTTCCATGGACTAAGGCATTTGTTGCTTCTGGTTTCAGGTTGGGGAGTCACATTGGAAGACAACGTTTGCTCTGAGCAGCCAAGAATAAGCCTGGGTTTCCAGATGAGCAAGGCAGGAAGCATCCCAAGCAGAGGCAAAGCCACCACGTTGCAAAGCGCAGGCCACCCTGGCAGGCACCCTGCAGTGAGCGTATCACAGGGGAGAGACTGGCTTGGGGAGTTGCCCAGGTGTGGGCCAAGTCCCCACTGGGCCACTCGTCTACAGCGACGTCTTGGCAGGTCCCTCCCCTCATTGGGGATGAGCTTCCTCCAGAGACAAGGTGGCTTCCTGAGCGCTCTGAGGTCCCTTAAATCAGTCAAGTTCTCTGGGAGCTTCTGCTGCCAGGAAGCTGCTACTTCTGGGAGGCAGACTGGCTCCTCTCACACACACTCTGCAGCCACCCACTCCCCACCTGCCCGCTGGGCCGTATCCTACAGAGACCTGCGCTTCCCCAGCTCGGGCCTTTGGCTTCTGGGTAGGGCTGGTCACATGGAGGTGCACATTCAGCCCAGACGTGGTACCTGGGAATGCATGGCACATTGCTAAGCAGTAGGAAGTGAAAAATTAGTCAGGGTGAGAGACCACTTCACACCCATTATGATGGCCGCCTTAACAACACCTGAAAGTGACACGTATTGGTGAGGATGTAGGGACATGGGGACCCTGGTCCCATACACCATAGCTGGGAACATAACCTGGTGCAGCTCTGGGCAAAATAGGAGGACAGATCTTCAAAAAATTGAAACTAAAGTTCTCATTTGATCCACTTTCTCCTTCTGGGTTCATGCCCCAAAGAACTGAAAACAGGGTATCAGGGGCCGGCGAGATAGCTCAGCGGATTGAAGCACTGGCTTAGGCAAGCTTAGGCAAAGGGGACAGACTAAAACAACAACAACAAAAAAGGGGACGGACTGCTGTTCCATTCCCAGCAACACCTGCGGTGCCAGTCCCGCCTCCAGGGTGGGCTGAGTCACCAGAAAACAGGCGTAGTGGCGCACTCCTGTAATCCCTGCGCTGGGGAGGCTGAAAGCAGGAGGATGACCACGTAGTCCAAGCTGCATAGCGAGACACTGTAATGACAAAATACATTCAAAAACAAAAACAAAAGCAGAGTATCAGAGGTATCAGAGAGATGTTTTTATGCCCACATTTGTATCTGTATTATTTGAAGTAGACAAAAGGTGGAGGCAATCTACCCATGCACTGATGGAGAGCAAGATAAACTAAACATCCTCCCTCCACACCAGGGAGTATTACCCAGTCTTAAAAAGGAAGGACATTCTTTTTCCCCCGCAGTACTAGAGATTGAACCCAAAGCTTTTGTACTGAGCTATATCTCCACCCCTTTTAAAATTTTTTTTAAAATCTTGATACAGGGTTTTGCTAAGCTGCCAAATTGCCCAGTCTAGCCTCAAACTCACAACTCTACTACCTCAGCCTCCCAGAGTGCCAGGATTATAGGCAAGCACTGCCATGCCTGGATAGGAAGGGCTTTCTGACACATGCCACAGTGTAGCCATTGTGGACATTATGCTCAAAGAAATAGTCACAAAAAGTTATACACTGTGTACTTCCATATACATGCTGTTCCTGACTGCAGTCAGATTCAGAGACTGACAGCAGATTAGTGGTAGCCAGTACCAGGAGGAGG
>NW_004524607.1:17412438-17414567 GCF_000260255.1 Octodon degus | reverse complement strand
TAGGAAATTGTCAAATGGGAAGTTTCAGTTTTGCAAGATGAAAGGTTCTGGAGAAAGACAAAGCTGTTAGTTCCACAACAGGGCACATATACTTGGCACTACTGAATTCTATGCTTAAAAATTGTTCATGTTACGTGTGTGTAACCACAGTTTTTCAAAAAGAATATTGAAGAATGGGCTGAAGGGAGAAACCAGGCTGATACCTCCTTCCCGTTTTGGGTAGTATCTCCAGTGGTGGCTTCTCCACGGGCCCCCCTGAAGTAAATCCCTCCCTCTGGGGTCCCTGCTCCTGATGGCCAGCCCTTACCATGGCCTCCTCAAAATTCTTTCTCTCACTTCAAGCGTACTTATCCCATCATTCTTGCCCCCTTCTGAAGCAGTTCTGAAGGTCTTCTTTTGTGAACGTCTTTAGGGTTTTGGTTGGTTGGTTGACTGATTTTTGGAGACAGGGTTTTGCTATATAATTCCAACTGGCCTCAAACTAACTATTCAGGCCTGTTGGCCTTAAATTCTCAGCTGTTTTCCCGCCTTAGTCTCCCAAGTGCTAGGGCTACAGACGTGCACCACCACCCCTGGCCAGTGTCTTCAGTCATATTGATGTGGCTGCTTCCATGTCCTGAATCAATTCAAAACATTTGCTTTCTGTGGTCTTTTCCACTTTGGGAAAGAGCCAGAAGTCACAGCACCAGATCCGGTGAATTAGGTGGACGAGGATGCATGGTCACACTGCTGCGAGGGTCACACTACTGCAAGCCTGCCTTTCCATCAGATGGCACTCGGCAGCAGCATTGCCTGGATTTTTCATCACATCTAGCAGAGACACTCATGACAGAGGACTTCCAGAACTGCTTCAGAAAGCGGCAAGGATAGGGGATCAGTGTGTTTGAAGGAAGCAAGGTATTTTGAACGGGATTCATGGCCATGTATGTGTCTTCTACTAGAAAACATTTCTTAAATGTAAGCATTCACCGTGTGTTTTCGATCACACTTTGTATCTAATCCTAGCTGGGTCCTGTCTGTCACACACCTTCCTTGGTGGCTCTTGTACCACAGTACACCTTAGCTCAGTGTGGGCACAGGGCTCAGAGGTAATGATTCACATGCATGTGTGCGTGCACACACACACACACACTATCTGGAGATTCTTGTAGACCAAGTGAAAGCCTGCGCGTGTGGCTGTTGCCCAGAACCGAGCTGCCCTCCTCACCCACACCCAAAACAGCCCACCTGGGAGTTCAGCGTGGCAGGTCCTCTGCAGCTGCCAAGGAGAAATCAAAGAGAAACTACTAGCAGTGGCATGGTTCTATAAGTAGCTGCAGTGTTTCATTATTTATACCCACCTGCAGTAGCTGCTCTGTGCCTCCCGAGCCAGGCAGGGCTCCATCCAGCTGGCTGTGCCCTGGGGTGCCCTTGGGGACTCCCTGGGAGGCTAACCCTTCCTGTTCTCATGTTTTTCCTCAGCCCCAGATTGAAGATCTGCCAGTCTGAGCTCATCTCACTCCTGTCTCCAGAGTCTCTGGCCCCAGGGACAGTCTTTCTCCAAAGGTGGGAAAGGGAGAGAAAGACCCCCTCCCCTGGTGGACCAAGGCCCAGCCTGAATCCTGGTGCTTTTCACCAATAGCCTTTTCTCCTCACCTCTATGGATGAGTCCATGGCTACACACACACACACACACACACACACACACACACACACCATGACTACTTCATAAAACTGGCTGCGGGCTCACCCTAGCCCAGGTGTCCCCTTCAGGATGTCCAGCCCTCCTCCCTGGACCCCACCCACAAGCTGGCCAATCTGACTTTGACCATCTCACCTCCACTTCATGTCAGCAGCCTCAAGTCACAAGCAACAGAAATGGCCTCTGGTTCATTCCATCAGAAAAGGGAATGGTGAACTGGGCGTGGTGGAACACTGCTTTAATCTCAGCACTCTGGGAGGCTGAGGCAGGAGGATCACAAGTTTGAGCTCAGCTTAGGTAATTTAGTGAAACCCTGTCTCACAATTAAAAAATTTCAAAAGGCTGGGTATGTAGCTCAGTGCGAGGCCCTAGGCTCAATCCTCAGCAGGAGAAAGAAAGAAAGAAAGAAAGAAAGAAAGAAAGAAAGAAAGAAAGAAAGAAAGAAAGA
>NW_004524607.1:17404881-17412338 GCF_000260255.1 Octodon degus | reverse complement strand
AAAGAAAGAAAGAAAGAAAGAAAGAAAGAAAGAAAGAAAAAAGGAAAGGAGAAAGATATTGAAGAGTTCACACTCTTGTTTTTGGAAAGACACAGCTGCCCCTCCAGTGACAGGGCCCATGAGGTCACTCAGCCATCACCAAAAGGTTCTCCAGACTCCCACCAGAGTAGCCATTTCTGGTCAGACCCAAGATACATGTCTGTATCTTGTATTATGAATAACTACTACAAAGACAACAATATGCAATGTATTAATTATTGTAACTGTCCTACTAACCTGTTTTGGAAACTGTCTCATTGCTATTTGTTTCTCAATAAAATTAATTAAAAAAAAAAAGAAAGAAAGAAATGAGGCACCTCTCAAAATAAAGCTCCAAACCACTTTATGTTCCTGAAGCTTTTGGAATTTCTTGGTTTCATGAAGTGATATGAAAATCTAGTCTTCCAAAGGATCTGTGCATCCTTCCCAAAAAGAGTAATTCTGATGTCAGTATGTTTTCCACAATTTTCTGCTCCAGAAGGGAGTCAACATGCAGCTCCTGTCTAAGAAGCCAGGGTGTCCAAGGAGAATAGCAAGTTCAAAGCCCATCTCCATTCGGTACCACATACTTGTGGGGCCAGGTGCGTGGGGCCAGGTGCGTCGGGCCAGGTGCATGGGGCCAGGTGCATGACTCAACTTGCTGTGCTGCTTCTAGGCCTCCTAGTTTGGGGCAAAAAAAAAAAAAAATACCTTCACTCAAGCCATCTCCCAGGGTGCTATAAGAGTCCCATCCAGGGAAAAGGTGCTTTTCCTCAGGAAGTTTCCTCTGGAGCAGACTTCCCAGCTCCTAGGATGTCAAGGCAGCCCTGTCTGGAGTGGCTGGGGCCCACCCCTTCCACAGGGCACAAACCCACTGGCCATGAAGCAATAGCCATTGGCCCAACCAGCGGCTCAACCAGACACAGATGGTGACAATCTCCTCACTCACCACTCCATGTGGCAGCAATGGATGATCCCCATTTGCTCCAGGCCTCTGGCTCACATAAGCCTTCCTCTTATACTCAGCTTCCCAAGAGGAGAGGAGAAATAGAGGCTGTGCACTCGCTCATCCGCGGCTCCCCCACCCATGCTGGGTATTCTGAATGGAAGCCAGACCCTGAGGGTGCCCAGCTGGGATCAATTAGGCAGAGCCACACGGAGTGCAAGAGACTAATAAGATCCACGCAACTGGAAAGCCAGCTGGGCACGGCTATGTCCGTTCTCCCCCGCCCAAGAAGTCTCATTTCACACCTTGGCACAAATGAGATTGTAGGGAAGAGAAGTTTAATGATAATTAGCTTTTACAACCCGACAAGGATATATGTGAAAATGCCCCTTTTTCTCCATGGTACAGATAAGACAGATAAGATGCACAGTGAAATGCACTTGGGGAAGCCTCCTCCCAAGAAAAGTGTCACCCACTGAACAATAAAACAAAAATGGTGCATCTCTAAAGGCCCCTGGACCTCCAGGGGTGTCTTTTGAAGGTAAGTGGGTGAGAATGGTTCTCTCCACCTGTGATGTAGCTTCTGTCTCCTGGCATAGAGTGGTAAATGTTGGATCAATGGATGGGTGGGAGGGTGGTGGATGGATCAATGGATGGAAAAGAAAGTGAGCTAGTCCATGGGCCCATCCCAAACCAACACCCATGAAAGTCTTCCTGGGTGAGGCTGAGATGTTTACGGAAAGAGGCAAGAAGCCAGTTTGCAAACCCTCCTGTTGACTTCCCAATAATTCATGCTCATCTGCGTCTAATAAAATATGGAAACAATTTTACAGGAACATTTTGTGCTTTAGCAATTCATTTAACTATTTCCTCTGGGGGGGTTGTCAAATATTCTCATCCAGATGTGTGGGGAGCTGTGTGAATAAATCTGCAAATATCAACGCAAGATGCGCCCCCGGCCCGGAAGCCTGACTGGCTAATGAAAGTGGAGACCAACAGGCCTCCATCTGGCCTCCTCTGCCACTCAGTGTTGAGGCCCCACATAGCCCTGGTGTCCACCCCACTGCTGAGGTGACCTGAAATTGCTAGAGGATTGCAAGGGTTTTCCTCAGAGAACTTTCCAGAGTCAAATTCACCCAATCATTTGTCAGGATTCAGAGAGATGAGCAGCTGGCTACTTCATGGGAGACAAGGGAAGACACTCATGTGCCACAGCTGCTGGCCCTGTCCCTTCGGTCACCAGGCACAGCCCCCAGTGAGCTGCCCTGAAACTCCTTGCAGATTTAGAAGATTAATACAAATGAGTAACACCTGCCCCCAGCCAACTCCTGCCCTACTCGTGTCCTGATTTTCTGGGTCACTGATTTTATTTAATTAAACTTGCATTTTGACATGATTGTAGACTCTCATGCAGTTGTAAGAAATAACTCAGATCTCAGATTGTAGATCCTTTATCTGATTTCCCCCTAAAAGTGACATCTGCAAAACTATAGTATGATATTGGGTCACCAATTTTTAATGAATATAATCCCTATGTCATAATGTGTCCCAAGCAGGATATTTTCACCCCATTGAGACTCTTGACTCCCATCCATTTCAAAATCTGCTTGACAGTCACTCTCTTCTCTTGATAAAGGAAGGATAGTCCCTGCTCAAGTGCATGACCCAAATTCAAAAGTTAGCCCTCTCTTTCTTGTGTCTCCAGCTAAATCCCAAATCCCAACCACTCCTGCAGATTCCAGTCAAAAAACCCTGAAAGATTTCCATTTCTTCCCTTCTCCCATTTCTTCCTCTTTCTCTTCCTCTTTCTCGTCCTCGTCCTCTTCTTCTTCTTCTTCTTCTTCTTCTTCTTCTTCTTCTTCTTCTTCTTCTTCTTCTTCTTCTTCTTCTTCTTCTTCTCTTTCTCCTTCTCCCTCTCTTCCTCCTCCTCCTCTTCTTCTTCTTGTTCTTCTTCTCCTTCTATTTTTTTTTTTTTGTACTGGAGATTGAGCCCAGGGCCTTGTGCTATTGTGACCCGTCACTGTCACAATGTAGCACTGGCGGAGGACAGAGAACTGTAATATGACTCCTGTCCAACAGGAGGACATCCAGACTTGCACGTGAGGGCTCCTTCTCCTTGTCCCTAGCTCACCTCCCCGAGTCTGTTTCACACATGACTGCCAGCGGGACCTCCCCAGTCACAAATCACATAGCACCTGTTCTCTGCTCAAACTACAAGGCCCTGTACTACAAGTCACATTGTGCCCCCAAAATGAAACACCAAACCCGGAGCAGTATCTGTGAATGTGGCCTTATTGGGAAATGGGGTCTTTGCAGATGTAACTCAGATAAGCATCCTCAGACAATGTCATCTTGAGTTTAGATGTGTCTGGTGTCCTTGTAAGAAGAGAAGGGGACACATGAAGGAAGACAAGGCAGAGACTGCAGTGATGCAGCCACAAGCCAAGGAGGCTGGGAGGGCCAGGACGGGTCCTCCTCAACAGTTGTTAGCAGGGTCTCACCCTGTGGAACAAGAGAATACTTTCCTGTTGTCAGAAGCCACCAAGTCTGTCACAGAAGCCCTGAGATAGCACAGTCTCCTACTATAGCTAGAAAAACATCCCAGCCAGGCATGGTGGGAGTGCTATAACCCAGCACTCTAGGAGGCAGAGGTGGAAAGATGATAAGTTCAAGCCTGGCCTGGGAAGCTTTGTGACTTAGTGAGATCCTGTCTCAAAGAAGGCATTTAAAAAGGGCCAGGGATGGGGCTGGTGAGATGGCTCAGTGGTCTAAAGTACCTACTTAGAACAAGCTTAGCAAAGCAGAGGGACCGCGGTTCAATCCTCCAGCACCACATGCCAGCCAGCCCCGCCCCCTGGTGGGCTGAGCTGGCCACACACACACACACACACACACACACACAAATAAAATTTTTAAAAAAGAAAGAAAGAAAAGAAGGTAGAAAAGGAGGGAGGTTGGAGGGAGGGGAAAGGAGGGAGCAAGGAGGAGGAGGGAGAGATGGGGAGGGAAGGAGTTTGAGAAAGGAAAGGGAAAGAAAAGAATCCCAGTGTTAGGCGCGACCATCTTGCCCACAGTTCCCTTGCTTCGACCCTACAGCACCCCCACCCTCCCCACCCTCCCTGCTGCTCACCCTCTGTCCGGCTGCTGTTTCACCTTCCCTGTGACCCTGCAGTCACCTTATTCACTTGTTCACCTGTCTCTTCCTCCACATGAAGCCTCCAGGAGTTTAGGGACATCATGGAATCCTTACCACCTTCAACCAGCCGTTTTATTTTTGAAGCTTGAACTCAGGATCTTCAAAATGAGCAACAAGGGCCAGCTAGATAGTTCAGCGGACCAAAGCGCCTGCTTAGGCAGAGTGCAGCTGCCGGGGTTCAATCCCCAGAGTGCTGTGCTGGCCCCGCCCCCAGGGTGCACTGAGATGGCAAATGAGACTGGGCATGGAGGTACACACCTGTAATCCCAGCACTTGGGAGTCCAAACACAGGAGAGTCACTACGCATCCCATCTGCTTAGCGAGACCGTGTAGACCCTGTCCTAAAATACCAAAAAGAAAGAAAGAAAAGAGAGCAATAAGCCCCGCTCTTTTATATTTTTATCATGAGACAGGGCTTTGCTAGGTTGGCCAGGCTGGGCTTGAATTTGTCATCCTCCTGCCTCATCCTCCTAGAATACTGAGGATACAGGATCCCAGGCTTATGCTGTCTACCACACCTAGCTCAGCAGGTTATTCTTATTGAATAAACACCCGTGTCGTGTTAGCTGTGTGTTGCTCACTGCTTTACAGCATAATCTCACTTCATCTTGGTGACTAAGATTGCACTACGATTATCCTCACGTCGTACAGGAAAGTGAGGCAGAGAGAGCCTGAGTAACTTGCCCCCAGCCGCACAGCTTGCAATTGTGGAGTGAGGGTTGGAATGCAAGCAGCCGCTCCAGCAACAGCAGGCAGTGGCTTCAGCGCTGTCTGACCACATGAGGGTGACAGTAAACGTCCACAGAATGAGCGGGCACCTCTGGAAGGGTGAGCACTCACCCCGTATGGGAAACCTGTCAGGTGGGGGAAAAGAGCCTGGCACCTCACCCACTGAACCGCACCCCACTTCCCACCAAGCTTGAAGGGATGGGTGCAGGAGAAGCGGAATGGAGGATTCAAAGCTACACTGCAGAAGGTTCCCCAGCAGCGCCTGGCGCCCCATCCCCACGTCCTCATCCGCAGAGAATAATGATACCTATGCTTATCCAACTGTCACCTGCTCCCCACTCCCTGAGTCTCCAGCCAGAAGGAATTCCCAGTCTCCTTCAGGTCCTGCTGTGTGGCCAATTCCACCTCCTGCCCACCCTAGCTGCCCATTTGTCCTGAGCTGCTTCCCTGGCCAGCTGCCTCTCTCTCCTTCTGTCTATCTTCTTCTTCATTTTTTTGGTTTTGTTTTGTTTTGTTTTTTTGAGAGGGTCCCACTAAACTGTCCAGTCTGGGCTTGAAATGGCACTCCTCCTGCCTCATCCTCCCAAGCTGCTGAGATTCCTGGTGTGCACCACCATGCCCAGCCTCAAGGACAGTTTTTCTCCGTTTCCTGGCACTCTCTGGCCTGTAGGATCACTGGGAGCCTCCTGATGCAAGGGCAAACAGTTCCAAAAAGCAGAAAAGAAGCAGGTGCCTCAAGAAATAAATGCAGGGACAGGAGCAAAATAGCGAACTTGTCCTATCCAAGCGGAGAACATGCGCAATGCCCAGAAAGAAATTAAAGGTGGGAAAGATCAGCAAATGAGTGAGAAAAGGAAACCTGAGAGAAGAAAATGTAACTTTCACACCAAGCCAGCCGGAGCCCCAGGCTGGAAGAGCATCTGCTCCCCGGAGCCTGGCTGGCCGCAGCCCCGCACCCCACAGCGCTCCTTCCAGCCCCGCCTGTGATTCTTACATCGATGATGATTTTTTTATTTGCAGGTTAAAAAAATAGAATAACTCCTTGGTTTCTTTGGCAACCTCTCTTTCCTCGGTGCTTCTTCCAGCCCCTAGAATGCTGTCAGCAGAGTTTACGGCTGCACTGGGCTTTGGGTTTGAGTCTTAGGAGATCGCAGTTCCTGTTTGTTGCTAGGTAGCATCGAAGGTGAGCTCTTGAGCCTCGAGCCTGCCTCTGTCTCCGGAGGACGAGAGGCAGCTGGTTCAATGCTAATGGCAGGAAAGTTCGGACAAACAATGCCCTAGAAAAAGATCTCCCAGCTCTGTTCCAAATGCGAGAGGAGAGCTCCCCCGTATCTCACTATTAGCACCACTTGGAGAAAACAGTAGCCAGGAAAGAGGTCTGATGGAGGAAGCCCCCTGGCGTTGCATTTTGTTTTCCTCCCATCACTTTTAAAACTATATCCATCCCCAAGTGTGGTTGTGCATGCCCAAAATCCCAGAACTCTGGGTGGCTCAGGCAGGAGGATCACAAGTTCGAGTCCAGCCTGGCAACTTAATGACTTAGCAAGACCCTGTCTCCAGATAAAACTTTAAAAAAGGGCTGGGGATGTAATGCAGTATGAAGGTCCTGGGTTCAACCTCTAGTATCACAGGGGGAAAAAACCCACCTATATCTGTCCTACCCATTGTGCTTTGGGATGTGTGAAATAGCTTTGTGAATATGATTTCACATGGCTTACTGTGTAGGCTCAAGGGGGAAAACTTAGAGAACTCCCCTAGGGCAGCGCCCAGTCCCTGTCTGTGTTGCGGAATGAGGAACAGCTATAAGGGCTGCGTCCCAGGCCGGGGCCTGCGCAGAGCCCATTGGCTGTGAGCTGGGCACCGCACATGTGAGGGATACTTCTCCCCATTGGCTACGCTGCTTGAACTTAGCAGCAAATGAGGACAACCCGGACAGGAGGACACACACACACTGGACCACCTCCTCAGGCTTTCTCCTCCTGGGCAACAGTGAGAGGCTGAGCCATGGCCTCTCCTGCTCCTTCCCTCCAGGGAGCGACCTACAGCCAGGGAGAGGGGCCTCAGGCACCCAGCCAGCCTGGTGCTGGGATCATGGGGCTGCCCAACTCCCATTCTGAAACCTTGAACCTAAGGAATGAGGGGGCTCCACGTGGCCACCCAGGGCAGGACGTCTCAGCGCTTGAACTGGGGACCCAGGTCCAGTGTCTCTGTCATTCAGGAACCACATCAGCAAGACTAACAAGGCCTGAGTGGGCACTGCTGGGCTTCCTGGTGTAGCAGTCAGGAAAGCACTGGATTATGCTGCAGTAACAAATAACCCTGAAAAGCTCAGTGGTAAGAAAGGAAGGGAAGAGGACAGCAGGGAGGGAGAGAGGGATAGGAGTTGCTTTCTTGTTGTATTTGTTGCCAGGTATGCTTCCTCTCCATCTTTATTTATTTATGTATTTGGTCCACGGTCTCACTATGCAGCTCAAATTCATAGTGAGCCTCTTAGGCTCAGCATCCCCAGAGCTGGGATTATAGGCGTGTGCCACCATGGCCAGTCTCCTCCTCCTCCTCCTCCTCCTC
>NW_004524607.1:17400325-17404781 GCF_000260255.1 Octodon degus | reverse complement strand
AGCCTGGACTCGGAGGCTGGCTCAATTCACCCAGAGGCAGGGCCAGCGTGGCATGTTAGAGATAGAATCCGGTACCTGTGCTTGCCTAAGCTGGTGCTTAGTTCACTGAACTAACTCCACAGCCTCCTCCTCCTCTTCTTCTTCTTCTTCTTCTTCTTCTTCTTCTTCTTCTTCTTCTTCTTCTTCTTCTTCTTCTTCTTCTTCTTCTTCTTCTTCTAAGACAGGATCTCACTATACAGTTCAGGCTCACTACATAGCCCAGGCTCACCTCAAACTCATGGCAATTCTTCTACCTCAGCCTCCTGAGTGCTGGGATTACAGGCACACACCACCTTACCTGGCCTTTTTAAATTTTTAATGTTATTTTTTCTTATCAATTTGTCACCAGGGATTGGATCCCAGGGCCTTCACACTGTGCTATATCACCAGCCCTTTTTAAACTTTTTATTCTGAGCCAAGACCTCACTAAGTCATTAAGTTCCTTAGACTGGGCTTGAATTTGCAATCCTCCAACCTTGGCCTTCCAGAGTGCTGGGACTGGGGCTGGGAAGATGGCTCAGTAGCAAAAGGGCTTGCCTGGCAAGTGCAAGGGCCTGAGTTCAATTCCCAGATCTGAGAAAAAAAAAAAAAAAAAAACAGTGCTGGGACTACAGGCGTGCACCCCCATGCCGGGCCTACTGTGTCTCTCTACCCTCTCTGTGGGTACAAGAGTGAAGGAGCCATCCCTATGCAGAGAAGGGTGGGGAGAGACCAGAAAATGGCTCTTAAAGTTGCTGCTCTAGGGGCCGGGGAGATGGCTCAGTGGAATAAGCGCTTCCCTGGCAACCGTGAGGGCCTGAGTTCAATCCTTGGTTCCGGAAAAAAAAGAAAAGAAAAGAAACATTGCTTAAGGTCAAATTGGTCAAGCAATGGCCGTGACTCATCCTCATGTCAGACACTGACGAAAGGTGGTACAGAGCTACAGGATAAATCCTGAGAGTACTTGGCTGACCTTATCAGATACTATTTTGTATCTGTATATACAGAATAGTTAGGATACATATAAGCTACTTTCTCTTAATTCAATGAGAAGAAAGATTTGCATTAATAGTATTTGGACAGGATATCATGTCTGCATCTTGTGCAATGAATAACCAATAAGAAGATAACAATATGTATTAATTATTGAAACTGTCCTATTAATTGGTTTTGAAACTGTCTCATTGCTATCTATTTCTCAATAAAATTAATTTTTAAAAAGCAAAAAAAAAAAAAAAAAAAAAGAAAGAAAGAAAGAAAGAAAGAAAGAAAGAAAGTGGCATGGTTGGGACACGTATGCTCGAAGCCCGGGGGCGGGGTGTCTTGAGGGGGATTAATGGCAACATGTCTTTTATTGTAATAAACTTTTAAAATTAAAAAAAAAAAAAGTTGCTGCTCTAACTCAATATGAGTGACTTCTGCTCACATGTCAGGTTCCAGGCCACAGCCCAGCCTGGTGTCAGTGGGCAGGGGAGAACAATCCTCCTAATAGGACAGTGCCACAGGGAGGGGCAGCTGACGCTGCAACTGTCCCAGGGCCCAGCACACGGGGGATGATTCCAGCTCCGAAGGGCATGCCAGGGCGTTGGGAAGCAGCTCTCCTCGCGCCGAGCTGGGCTGGACCGGGTGCTGAGGGTTCCCTCCACCAAGCAGAGAAGAAAGCGGCACCTGGCAGAGGGCAGATACAAGGACATTCCCCAGGCCCCCTGCCCTGAGTCATGGGGTGGGTGGGGACCCATGACTGTGCTCTGCACCGTGGAATATTTGAGAATCTTGGGGCTACTTTCAGGCCTAGCTGCAAACCCCATGCAGCATGTTGCCCCGTGTCTCACCCTCCCACGGCCACCAGGCAGGGCCTGCGTGGAGCTGCCATCTCCACATGAAAGGAAGGTGGCCCTGGAGTCCAGGTTGTGGTGTTGCTCTATGGGTTGAGCCCATCTAGAGACCCCTCCATTCAAGGGAACTGATGGAGGCCCCAGCCCTCATGGGAAGCAGCAGGCGCAGTGGAACCATCAACACTGGACATCACTTTCATACTTACAATCTGCCACCTATGGCCCACCCCAACAGAAGAGGTTGGGGCTGCTGGGACATGGAGACTGGCTGGGTGTGCCCTTCCCAGCCTAACTCTGACCTGCAGAAGGGGCAGGGGTCCCGTGGAACCCCAGCCATCTCTTCTCCACACCTGCCTTCTCTGCAGTATTACACCAGTACTGAGTGGTCAGAGAGGACGGTGGGCCCTACCTGGTTTCTGTGTGCAGTGGTGCCACAGGGAGGAGGGGAAAGAGGAGAGAGGGAGGAGGGGGGGAAGAGAAGAAGGGAGGAGAGAGGAGGAGGGCAAAGGGAGGAGGAAGAAGGGAAGAAGGAAGAGGGAGGGAGGGGAGGAGGGAGGGAAGGGAAGGGAGGAGGAGGCAGGAGGGAATGAGAGAGGGAAGCCACTTTGACGGAGTATGTTCTTTCTTGGTGCCAGGCGGGGCAGGGCCCTGCCGCCTGTGGGAAGAAGGCCCGGAGGATGTGGGCCATACCATTAGCCAGTATGAGGTCAGCTGTCCACGACTCGCTATTAGAAAGTCTCTTAGAAAAATAATAATATCGTGCATGGCTAAAAATCACTGTACCTAAACAAACCACTCTGCAGATAGTTTATGGGAAACATTTTAAAATTTCAGTTTAGAGGAAATCGCCTGTTTTCCAGTTCTATTGGAATTCCAGCAAAGCACACCGAGTGTACCAAGGAGGTGCTGGACCATAAATTGAGAAGGATAAGCCAGGCATGGGGCACCTACCTGTAATCCCAGGGCTCTGGGAAGCTGAGGCAGGAGGATTTTACGTTCGAGCCCAGCCTCGGCAATTCAGTGGCTTAGCCAGATGGCCTCTCAAAATAAAAATAAAAAGGAGCTGGGGGTGTAGATCAGAGCAAAAACTCAGGGCTCAGTCCCAGGACAAAAGTTGAAAGGAACGGAGCTCCAAGAAGATTCTGGAAGGACCGCCTCCCCCTCAGCCGACATGCTCCGATGCTGCCACGCAGGCTCCTTTGCAGCCACAGCACGTGATGGTCACCTATCTGCGTCTGCTCCTTTTTAAGGGCAAATCTCATCTCATCTCACTTAGCAGGCATGACTTCCTGTGGTGCCTAAAGTTCCTCTTTCTAAAGTGATTTTTTTTTTTCCTCCTTCCTCTTAGCTTGTTCTCCGTATTCTGTAAATAGCACAAGGCAAAAAGCAATTAATTCTCTGGCAAGGGACAGGGGACTCCTATTTGGAGAGCAGACTTTTGCCCTCGCTGTGAACCAGGAGGTTCTGCAGAGAAAACCATCTGAGCTTCCTTTGTACAAAAATGACTGCATTCTCTGCCTTTCGCATTCCCTCCGTGAAAAGCTCTGACATTGGTCCCTTGGCTGTGAAAACGAAAGATCACAGCTGCTCACCCAAGTCTGTCCTGCTTAAGCTACATGCGAAGCTGAGTGTGGTGGGGCCTGCCTGTCATCCCAGCGTTCTAGGAGGCTGAGGCAGGAGGATTGAGAGCTCAAGCCCAGGCTGGACAACTTCAAGGTCTTGTCTCAAAATAAAAAATAAATGGCCGGGGATGAGGAGCAGTGTGAAAGCCCTGGGTTCAATCCCCAGTACCCTCCACACACCAAAAACATCTAGTATGAGTATCAGGTCCCGGTGGGGTTCTATACAGAAGTGCAGAAAACCGCAACTTTTGCCCAAGAACCCAAATGTTTCTCTTAAACATTTTGCTTGAGTCTAGCTTAAATGAGAGGCACACTGCAGGCAACCGTGCTTCTGAAAGGGACAGCACGTCCCTCATGGTCCCCACCAACTTCCTCCCCTCCTATCTCCAGGCCACAGGCTGTGGGGGCCGGGTCACCAGTCCCTGAGAGTGGACTACAAGTCTGTTGCCAACTCCACTGCTTTCTGTTAGTGGGGAGAGAGACCCAGTGCTTCCACAGAACCACCGGGAGGACGGGCCAGCGCCATGACCACCTCCATCCTGTCACACCTGTGTGCCACCACCCAAGGGTGTGGGAAAGGTCGTTGGAGGTGCAGCTGCCCAGGGGTGGAGACACCCGAAGGAAATGAGTCTGCAAAGAGATGGGGGAACCAGGGTTCAAAATCCCCAGTGAACCAAGAGGTGCACCAGCCTGGAAGACCAGCAGATGATAGTCACCTAGAGGGAGGCGACATTGCTGGGCTTTGAGTAAGAAAGTGAACAGATGGCGTCCATCTGTTACACCAGCACTCTGGGAGCCAGAGGCAAGGGAATCACACCTTCAAACCCAGCCTGGGCAACTTAGAGGTCTAGCAAGACTCTGTCTCAACAGTTTTAAAAGGGGTAGGGATGTGGTTCAGTGCCAAGGCCCTAGGTTGAATCTCCAGTACCGCAAAAGGAAAAAGAAAAGAAGGGAAGAAGGGAGAGAGGGAGGGAGGAGGGA
>NW_004524607.1:17396360-17400066 GCF_000260255.1 Octodon degus | reverse complement strand
AGGGGAGAGGGGAGGGAAGAGGGGAGGGGAGGGGAGGGGAGAGGGGAGGAGAAGGGTAACCTGCACAGAAAAGACTGCCGCCCAGGGGCTGCAGACCATGGGTGATAAACCCCAAGTGAGCTCCGCACTCAAGGCTGGCCCCAAGGCAGGACGGCTGACTGACGTCATGCTGAGGGTGGGAGGAAGGTCCGTGGTGCAGCGCCCTGGCCATCTAAGGGTGACTAAACTAACAGGGGAAGTGAGGCATGATGGGACTAGCCGTGGGGGAACTTGGAGAGAGATAATCTGCTGTCAACCGAGCTAGGCAACCGTGGCATCACTGCTCCCCCTGGCGGCCAGCTTGTGTTGGCACATAGACATTCAGCCGAGGTGGTCCTCAAATCCACACGCAGAGTGTAGGAGGCGGCCAGGGCATCATGCGCCTGAGGCTAAACAGCAGCAGCAAAGCCCTGGTACACGCCCGGGCCTGTCCCATAATTGGAACCTGTGGAGAGATTCCAGCCCTCCAAGTGTACTATCGAAGTCAAAATCCAACCATCGCCCAAACTATCACATCCCCAGAATAGGTATTTAAAAGCTAAGGGCAAAGAAATAGACCTCCTGCCAATGGTAGACTTTTTAATCCTGAAAAGACTCCATTAATAGAAGAGTTCAGCATCAGAATTTCTCTTTGACATTTTACTATTAAAATGTCCATATTGAGCCAGGTGTGGTGGTACATGCTTGTCACTAGAGCAACTCTGGTGGCAGAAGGATTGCAAGACTTCCAGCCCAGCCTGGACAGCCTAGTGACCTAGTGAGTCCCAGTCTCAAAATTAAAAAAAAAAAAAAATTAAAAGGACTGGGGAGGTAACTCAGTGCAAAAGTGCCAGCTTAATCCCCAGTACCCCCAAAGTCCAAACTTGATGAAAAGTTAGTTTCTCAGTAACCATTCACATACCACCCAGATTCTACACTTAACATTTGATGACACTCACTTTGGTGCATATCTATCCAACTCCCCTGCCTTCCATCCATCCATCAGGCCAGGCTGGTTTTTACGTGACACCTTTTTAGGGGATGCCAAATGTATATATTTGCAATACACGATCTATATATTCATCGCGGAGCATCGGTATATACACACATCCCTCCCTGATCCTTTTCACACTCCTTTCCCTCCCTCCCTCCCACTTTCCCCATCCCTAAATGCCCTTCCCGACACCACAAAGTGAAATAATTCAGACCTAGAGGTTAAACATGGCATAGTTTCTCTTAGTTGAGAAACCCAGAGCATAAATCATTTAAAAGAGCAAAATAAAAGCTAACAGGAGGGGCTGGTAAGATGGCTCAGTGGTCTAAAGCACCTACTTAGGACAAGCTCAGCAAAGCTCCAGGGACCACGGTTCAATCCCCCAGCACCACATGCCAGCCAGCCCGCCCCCTGGTGGGCTGAGCTGGCCACACACACACACATAATTTAAAAAAATAAAAAAGCTAACAGGAAACATGAATGTTCCTATTTTTCAACATATTTCAAAATGAATTGCAACATCGGTGTATTTCAGCCCAAGCACGTATGAAAGCAGACTACAGGA
Source organism: Octodon degus (assembly GCF_000260255.1). NCBI lineage: Eukaryota > Metazoa > Chordata > Mammalia > Rodentia > Octodontidae > Octodon > Octodon degus. Next base: position 17,398,489 of record NW_004524607.1, on the reverse strand, counting down.
TTTTTGAGTCTAAATGTGTGGAGTAACACGCACACGTCTTATGTGCACCATCCGATAAATTTCAAGAAATGCAAATATATATGCATTCTCACCGAGACAGTCTCACCACGGCCCCCAAAAGTTCCTGGGTGCCCCTCCCTTTCCCAGGCAATAACCAGCCCTCCCCACTGGGCAGCTCTGATTGGTCCCATTACAGATTAGCTTGGGCCCATGCTAAGGTTTACTATGAATGGAGTTGTAAAGTATGATCATTCTGCCATCTTTGCTCTAAGAAGGCTGCCTCGGAATTCACAAGGTCCCCCCCGAGATGCTTATGCTCCAGCAGGGCTGAGAATCTGCGCCGACCCAGGCCTTTCTCACATTCCGGAGGAAGAGACTGAGAGTTGGAGGAGCACAGCCTTGGCCTGAGGTCCCAGCACGCTGGCTGCAGGCCCAGGATGAGAACTCGGGTCTCCTCTGTGTGAGGCCTGTGCCTCACACAGGTCTTCACAATGATATGATGTCTCCCAGAGAGTGCTTCACAAGCTCCAGCACCCACCCCAGACTCCAGAGTGCAGGGATCCTGGGCTGCGGCCCACAGGTTTTCATTTCTAGCAAGTTCTCGGAGATGTTGGCTGTGCAGCACCGGAGCTTGAGGTTGGCAGCCATTGCTGTAAGCAACAAGCGTCGCACAAGGCTGGAAGTCAGTCTCGGCTTGTCGTTTCTACAGCGGGGCAAATGTTTCAGGGCTTCGACACGAAGACTTGGAGGCACGCGAGATCCCACTGTGACCTTGCTGTGGTGAGGCACCCTCACCTCGAGTTAGTCTTCTTAACAGTCTCTTTCTTCTCTTGTTCTTTGGTACCGCGGGCACTGAACCCACAACCCTCACACTGAGCCTTGCCGCCAACCCTTTTAGGTTTGAGATAGGGTCTCACTAAATTGCCTGGGTTGGACTCTGACTTGCAATCCTCCCGCCTCAGCTTCCCAGAGCGCTGGGATGGCAAGTGTGCGCCACCATGCCCCAAATGAACATCCTTCCTGAGAATCGTTTAGGAATCCATGACAGGACTTCCTATGTGCGTTCCAGGGTAAGTATCCCCTCTCATTTCCCCTCAGTGAGTAGGGGGTCCACATGGGGTTCCCCGTCTTAACCCAGTTAACCCACCTCCTCCTTCCAAGAGCTCCGAGCTGCCCTGGACAGAGTTACCCTCCAAGACAGAGCTGCCTTCCCCTGCCGCACCTCTGGCCAGCAGGGAGAGAAACAAAGAGGTAGTTCCGGAGGAATGCACCAGACCACTTCTTATTTGAATACTTACTGGTTGATTTCAATGTAGATTAGGAAAATAACACTATGACTGTACACATACAATATAATACTTAAGCTGTTTTCTCAAGCCAGGGAGATGGCTCAGTGGAATAAGCGCTTCCCTGGCAAGTACAAGAGCCCAAGTTCAATCCCCGGTTCCGCAAAAAAAAAATAAAAAAATAAAAAAATAAAAAGAAAGAAAAGAATAAGCTGTTTTCTCCTTAAGCCAACTTCAGTTTACACAAGGAAGTGATTTGAACAACAAAAGTATGGACAGATTGATAAAACAGGGACTTACCAGGGACATGGCAAAGTCCAGGTATGTGAGACGCCTGAGGTCTGAGAAGTTGTTTCAGGGACATCAAAGAAACTGAATGTGGAGACTCCCTAAGCAGCATCCAGGCAGGAAACTTGAGTTCTTTTCCCTGCAAGCTTTGAATCCTTGCTTCAGGACATTAAAACAATGCTGCAGAGTTATGTTGCAGTTGTGTTTTGTGACTTGTGAGGTTTGATGGAAATAGACAGTGAATGTTTACATTTTTTAAACAAATTCCAGTAGGAGACGCACTGCCACGAGTCCCCCCACCCGCAACACTTTTGCTATTGCTCTTGCACTTTCCGAGGCAGTGCTGGGAATCCTCATTCCTGAGGGTCTTCACAAGTTTGGATCAAAAACAGTGAGTGCTGATGCCAAGTGCCATCCAAAGGAAATAAAGGCTTTTTTAAAAACCTGATTCTGGGGCTGGCGAGATGGCTCAGTGGTCTAAAGCACCTACTTGGAACAAGCTTGGCAAAGCACAGGGACCACGGTTCGATCCCCCAGCACCACATGCCAGCCAGC
>NW_004524607.1:17384129-17395965 GCF_000260255.1 Octodon degus | reverse complement strand
CGTGGAAGAGAAACCCTTCCAATGGATTCAGGACTTGAAGGCAGCCGTGGAAGAGAAACCCTTCCAATGGATTCAGGACTTGAAGGCAGCCGTGGAAGAGAAACCCTTCCAATGGATTCAGGACTTCAAGGCAGCCGTGGCAGCACAGCTGAAGGCACTCAGGAAGGGGGACTTTCAGGACTGCTCAGAAAGTGACAAGAACAATGGTGTAGGCGTGTTTGGAGCGAGGAAGGGTATCTTCAGGGACGTTCATGGCAATGACTTTTACAGTAATAAATTTTAATTTAAATATTAACTATTTTTCTACCACAATTTGGATTCTCAATATCTTTCTCAATATCTTCAATGGCATGCTTATTTTCTTCAAAATATGTGCATATACATATAAGCTGCAATTTTAAACTAATTTTATAACATTTCTAGACTAGAATTCTTTTTCCTTGAGGGACCCATCTTCAGTTTTATAATGAAACCCAGCCAGAATAGAAGACTCTGCATATAGAAAATTACTTTAGAGACAAAGTTTCAATATCTTTTTTACTTATGGGTTGCATTGTTATTAAAAAGCAGCCTTATCTAATTACGTTTCTTTCTTTACTCTCTGCTTTATCCCATACAGACTTGAGACAATACCAAAGCACACAGAGTAAAATAAAAATTGAAAAACTAAACCTGAGAGGCAAACTTAAGAAGCCAGAGTGGGGCTGGGGAGATAGCTCAGCAGTCTACACGCCTGCCTGGCAAGCACAAGGACCCGAGTTCGATGCCCAGTACCGCATGCTGTGCCGGCCACCCAAACAGGGCGTGGTGGTGCACGCCTGTAATCCCAGCACTGGGGAGGCTGAGACAGGAGGATCACTATGAGCGAGACCCTGTACCAAATAAATAAATAAATTTGAAAAAAGAAGAATCCAGAGAGAAGGAAAGTAAAAAGAAATAAGCAAACTCTGCAGAGCTGAGGGCTAATGTATTACAGTTGAGTTTCCAGTTTGGCTCTGAGCTCCCTGGCAGGTGAAGAGAAAAAAAAAGCACTATTGTCTCACAATTTTCATTTCCACAGAAGAGGAACCAGGTCATTTCCCTAGTGAAAACAGAGCTTTCTCAAAAGATTATTTAGTCAAAATAAAAATATGAATTCTCACTCAGAACCAAGGTTTGATTGACTAATACAGGAAAATGTCCATGACTTTCTTAAAGGGAATAGAATAGCTTCCCTAACACCATTGAAGTATACCTGAGCGTGGTGTTGCATACCTTTAATCCCAGCACCCTGGGAGGCTGAGGCAGGAGCTTCTCACATGCAAATCCTGCCTGGACAACTTAACAAGACTCTGCCTCGAAATAAAAAATAAAAAGGCCTGGCGATGTAGCTCAGTGCTAAAATCCTTAGTGCCTGCGCTAGGTATAATGTTGGGTTTGAAAATTTCTCTTTATAACCAACAGCATTTTTAAGACATTCAATGCTTGATACTACCTTTCTAAAAATGGTGTCCAAATGTATATGCTGCTCCATCTGTAGCTGTCCCCACCCTCGGTTGATGACAGTCCCATTCTTCTACCTGATGAGGCCCCAACACCTTGAGTATTCTATCCAACCTATCAAAAACAATTCTTGTAGTGTGCAAAATACTGCATGCTGCAGTCTAACTCTTGGGCCAATTTTCACCACATCGCTATCACGCCCAGCATGACAGCCCTCACCTGAAATAGGCAGGTGCCTCCTAGTAGCCTTTCCGATTCCACACCCCACCCACCACTGCCACGTGTCTGGTTTCAACCAGATGCTATAGTGATCCTTTCAAAATATGAACCATGGCCTGGCACATGCCTATAATCCCAGGACTCTGGGAGGCAGAAGCAAAGGGTCTCGAGTTCGAGATCAGCCTGGGCAGCTTAGTGATTTAGCAAGAACCTGCCTCAAAACAAAAATAAATAAGTAAATAAATAAATAATTTTTTTTAAAAAAGAGCTGGGTATCATAGCTCAATGTGAAGGCTCTGAGTTCAATCTCTAGGAAAGAAAGAGGGAGACGGAGGGAGGGAGAGAGAAGGAGGAGAAGGAGAAGGAGAAGGAGAAGAAGGAGAAGGAGAAGGAGAAGGAGAAGGAGAAGGAGAAGGAGAAGGAGAAGGAGAAGGAGAAGGAGAGAGAGCGCCTCATGTCATGTTTGGGCTGAATTCCTACCATGGCTCCCACGCCATGCAGGTCTGCAAAGGCCTCACCTGGCTCCACAAGACACTATCCTGCTCCTCTCTGCCCTCGGCCCTCACTTGGCTCTGGCCACTTCACCCCTTAGCCATTCTTAGACACATCAGACACCTCAGCCTCTGCCTGCCCTGGCTGCTCCCTGCCTGGGACTCTCTGTCCCCAATACCTGCACGGCTCATTTTCTTCTTGGACATCGTTTCTCAGTGAAAGCTACCTTAACTGCTCTGTTGAAGTTCCACCTTCCCAAGCCCTTCCAAGACCACACTTATCTTCCTCCTCAACTCTTTCTTCTTCCTGATGCTTGATCTCCCCCCAGCAGTCTTCACAATCATTTCTATTACTTATTCACTACCGTGTCAGTCAGAACAGGTCAGGCTTGGCTGCAATGACAAATATCCGCTACATCTCAGGGGCTTTAAAAATGTTCATGGATTATTCCAATTTGTAACAGTTTGATTTATGATTTTTTTTTTTTTTTTACTATATTATGGTGCAAAAGTGATAGGCCTTCAATGGAAAGTGTACTTCAAATTTTGACCTTTCAGGAGAGAATCAGACGTGGCTGAAGATGTTGGTGTGCTGTCAATCTCAGCATTCCTGAGCTTCGCCTCTGAGGCTGCGGTGCCCACAAAACAAGAACTAGTTTTCCTGCCTTTGGAATTCCTGAAGTACTTCTTCCTGCTTCTCAGTGGTAGTTAACAGTGTTTGGTACATGACAAGTTGATTCTGTTCTCTTTCACAGAGCACCAGTTTTGGAAATAGTCATTGAGGGGATAAGAATGAAAATGAAGGGCTGGGGAGATAGCGCAGTGGTCTAAGTGCCTGCCTGGCAAGTGCAAGGACCCAGGTTCGATCCCTGGCACCTCAGCCCCGGAACCCCAGGCACGCCATGACAGCCCCAAAACCAGGCAAGGTTGCACACGCCTGTAATCCCAGCAGTGGGGAGGCTGAGAAAGGAGAATCACGAGTCTGAACTGTGTAGCAAGACCTATACCAAATAAATAAATAAATGTTTTTTTTTAAAAAAGAATCAACATGAAGAGGTTCAAACCCAGTAACCTGATAATACTCACTGAACTACATCATGGAGTACTGTTTGACTATTGGTCTGTAGGTCCTACATTTTAATCAAAAATCTGATATTTGAGGCTTATATCTGTGATTTAAAAATTGAATTAAGTACCACACAAAATATGAAAAGCAATAAGATACTATTTGCCAGCTGAACAATGAACTAGTTGAGAGGATATAGTCTATAAGTAAAAGTAAACAGAGATTAAAATTAGGAAAAAATTTTAATCTTTTCTCACACAGTGATACACAGTACAATACTTTTTTCTCTTTTTTGGGGGGGCCTGGTGCTACAGGGCCTTCACACTGAGCCCCAGCCCCAGCCCATTTTTAATGTTGCATCTTGGGACAGGGTCTCACTAAGTTGCCCAGGCTCAGCTAGAACTCGCGACCCTCTTGTGTCAGCCTCCCAGAGTGCTGGGATTACAGAGGTACAGGATTCCTTCACGATGCTGGGTAGAGGCCGTGAGTTGAAGCTCCCAGCCGGGAAACACAACATGCTACAGGGCGCTGTGTCGTCAAGCTGTGACATCGGGTAGGGTAGGCGTTTCGAAGGCATTTTCCATTTATAGTAGTGTTCCACTTACGATGGGTTTACTGGGAAGGAGCCCTTGGTAAGCCGAGAAGCGTTCTCACTCACGCCATGTCTCGGGCCCTCCAGACTGACTTAACAGGCTCCGTCTTAAATGCTCCCATAGCGGCAGCCACTATTGCTCCAGCCCGAGGGATACATCACTTCTCACAGTTCATTGGTCAGAACTGGTCACATGACTTCGTCCAAGCACAAGAGTGCTGGGAAGCCACAGTGTACTATAACTGCAGAACTAAAAATATTTAGCGACTGGAACGGCACTGCTACAATTTTGTCCACGTTTGCCTCTCTCCTCTGGGACGCAAGATAGACAAAGGTAAATATCTCTAGCCCTTACCTAGCACAATGCCTGGCATGTCATAGATGCTCATTAAATATTTTATGAAGGTACAGATAGGTTGTATTTTTGTTCGTATCAGAACAGAAATTGGAAGTCAGATATAGGCCTCAAATTAAATGTGTACGTTGCGAACATGTTACACAGAGGTTCTTAATCTGTTCCTGGGATTTAGGGGAGGCAGGGTACTGGGAATTGAACCCAGGGCCTTCACACGAGCTATCTTCCCAACCCTTTTTATTTTTTTATTTTGAGACAGGGCTTGACTAACTTGTTAAGTTGCCCAGCCTGGGCTTGAACTTGCAGTCCTCCTCCCAATCCCAGGATGTTCTTGAAGTGGGTAAAATTATTTTCAAATTTCTTCCAAGAAGAGGTCCTGTTGCTTTCACCAGGCCTTCAAAAGCACTCCTAGGGTCGACGAGATAGCTCAGTGGCATAAGCACCTGCCTGACAGGTGGAAGGTCCTGAGTTCGATCCCCTGGTACAAAAAACAACAACAACAAAAAAGCTACCTCTAAAGCAGATCAAAGGGGCTGGTGAGATGGCTCAGTAGAGTAAAGCACCTACTTAGAACAAGCTTAGCAAAGCACAGGGACCGCGGTTCAATTCCCCCAGCACCACATGCCAGCCAGCCCCGCCCCCTGGTGGACTGAGCTGGCCACACACACACACACACACACACACACACACACACAAATAAAATTTAAAAAAATAAAAAATAAAACAGATCAAAGTCAAATGGCCTAAGAAGGGAAGTTTGGGTCGGGCCGGGCATGTTAAGTGCAACGCCCAAAGCCCACTGGTACTGAGGAATGGCTATCGTGTCACTTCACCTCTCCATGCCTTGTAGGTGAAACAGGTCTGCAGTGAAAATGAACCAAACAGGAGCTGTCTACGCTGGCAAGTGACTCCCAGAGGCCTTCACCTCATAACCCGTGTGGCCGGCGCGCCATCTAGTGGGCATATCTGGTAGTTCATGCGCTGTGCGCGCACACAACCGGCCCTGGCCGCAGAGGCTGGGCGCAGGAAGGTTAAAATTGCTTCGATTCAATGAAAACTGCAGAGCAAGGCAGGCCTTTGGCCTTCACGACAGGACAGCGTGGATCTCCAGGGCTGCTGCCTGGTGCATTCATCCTCTTCCGCTTATCCACAGCTCTTTGGAGGAGCAAAACAGGAGTTGGAAAACCGAGGCGGCGCTCTGAGTAAGGGAGCACCAGACAGCCCTGTGGCGCATGCCTGCAGTCCCGGCACTGCGGGAGGCTGGTGCAGGAGCCCTGCAAGTTCGCGTCCAGCCTGCTCGGCACCTTAGCGAGAACGTGTCTCAGAATAAAAAAATTTAAAAGGGTGGAGATATAGTTTAGTGGAAGGACCTTGGGTTTAACCCCCCCCCCCCCACGTACTGGAAAAGAGGAGACGGGGAAGGGGGGTTCGCTGGGGAGATAGCTCAGCGGTCTAAGAACTGCAAAGACCTGGATTCAGTACCCAGTGCCGCCTGCCGTGCCAGCCACCTAAACTGGGCGTGGTGGCACACGCCTGTACCTCCAGTGCTGGGGAAGAGATACTATTTTTAATATTTTAAAAATTCAAAATTGATGCCAAAAATCTATGATGAACAAACTGGCGGACTCCAATAGGGCTCCCAAGGCCTGCGCTGCTGGTCCTGTCCCTCGGCTGCCTGAGCCTGGCAGGACAAAGGAGTACCTTTTGCACCAGCCATGGGACCCAGCCTGGGCTAGAAGGGGCCTACGCCCTGGGCCCTGGGGCAGAGCCAGCCCGAGCCTCAACAGGTGGGCGGGACCAGGCCGGGGCTGCCGCTCAGGGCCTCACGGCCGCTGGTGCCTGTGAGGCCCGGGACCCCAGGCTGGGTCACTGCACGATGCTGCCCAAGGAAGGGACTATGTGAGCCTACTTAGCTGGGTGGTGCATGTTTGTCCAGGTGGGTTTTGAAACATGTAACAAATGAGACTATTTGAATGGCTACAACTCGGCGGAGCCCAGCACTGTGCGGCCATCACTAGGTACAAAGCTTTTCTTCTCCCAGGAAAGAAACTCCTCGCCCTCCCTTGTTATTTAAGGGAGAATTATACATCCCTGAAGAAAACGACGAAGCCCTGGACCAAGGAGGCCTTGTGCTTTTCAGGGGAGAAGAGCTGTCTAAGCTCTACGCAGGAGGGGGCAGCTCAGAGGCCAGGCGCGAGAATCTCTGGAGCTTGGCAGAGCTGACCTTTGGGGGGGACTCACCCACTTTGAGTCGGTGTGTTTTCATTTTTTAAAAAATGTATTCAGTCCATGTCTACCTAGGTTCACGGCAACACATTTCACATAGGTAAATCTTGGAAGTGGTCTGTGGGCCCATGGCCAGGTGAATGGATAAAGAAAATGTAGTATTCACACACAGTGGAGTATTACTCTGTCCTAAAGAAGGATAAACAAGTCATTTGTAGGAAACTGAATGCACCTTGAGGCCACAGATTAAGTGAAATAAACCAGGCACACAAGCCTAAATAGCCCGTGGTTTCTTTAGGAGAAAACCAGATATAAATAAAGAGTGAAAGAAAGGACAGATAGGATGAAAAAGAAAGTTTCCTAGAAGTGTTCTCAGTTCATTGATCAAAACTTTGTAACTTTATTGCTGCATGTAGTGGTATTTTATGGTATTTGCCAGCTTTCCAAAAGTGCATAAGCTTTAGTCTTCACTAATCAAGGTTCTCTTTCGTTCATGATTATACCACTTTATATTTTTGTCACGTAAATAAAGTTTTGAATGTGAAACAAAATTAGAATGCACATGCATGTAAAAATATAAAAGAAAAACGAAAATAAATAAATACAAATGTATGACAATAAAAAACACATTGCCATGAATCTCTCTCAAAAATACTCCCCTTTGGTCCCAGGTTCGATGCCTGGTCCTGCCTACCATGCCAGCCCCAGAACCAGGCAAGGAGGCACATGCCTGTAATCCCAGCACTGGGGGGGGGGGACTGAGACAGGAGGATGACTACAGATCTAAACTGCATAGTGAGACCCTGAATCCAAAGAATAATAACAAGGGCTGGCCAAATAGCTCAGTGGATTAAAGCGCCTACTTAGGCAGACAAGGCAGCCAGCCTGGGGTTTGATCCCTGGCATGCCACACTGGCCCCGCCCCTGTTGAGACTGGGATTGAGACTGGGCGTGGCAGCACACACCTGTAATCCCAGCTCTTTTGACGGGTCACTACCAGTCCGATCTACAATTCACGTGGTGAGACCCTGTAGACCCTTACAAAAATAATAACAAATACTCCCCCTCTCTTCCAACACTCTTATCACCTTACTCTTGTCACTTTCTGCAGCAGTTCTAGAAGGCTTCTTTCCTGAATGTTTTTATAAGGCTTAATTTAAAAAAAAAAATCAGTGAGTGCTGTTGCTGGTGCCATCCAATGGGAAAGCAGGCTCATAAAAACATGACACTGTATCTCCACCCACCTTTTTCATTGGATCTAGCACCATGTGACATCTGGCTTTTCCCCAAAGTCAAAATGACCGTGATAGGGAAAAGTTTTGAATTGATTTAGGACTTTGAGGCAGCAAGCACAGTACAACAAAAGGCACTCAGGAAAGAGGACTCCGGAGCTGCTTCAGAAATTGACAATAACAGCAGGGCATGGTGGCACACGCCTGTAACCCCACACTTGGGAGGCTGAGGCAGGAGGATTTCAAGGTCAGCCTGGACTACACAGTGAGTTCAAAGCCAGCCTGGACTACGTAGTGAGACCCTGCCTCAAAAAAAAAAAAAAGGCAAGAACTGTGGGACGAGGGTGTGTGAAGTGAGAGGGAATATTTTGAGGTAGATTAATGCCAATATGTCTTTTACTGTAACAATTTCTTTTAATTTAGCCATTCACCACATTTGTCAATCATATCTCATGTAAGGACAAAAGGCAGATTTGATGTTTGGCCTTCACAGGACAGTGACCCAAGAGAGATGAGGCTCAGGCTCAGGATAGTAGATGAAATGGCAGGGGCAGCAGTCACTAGGTGTCCCTTCGCAGCAGCCAAGGGTCCCTGTCAGGTTCTGCAGCAGGCCGGCGGGCCAGCCCGGAGGACTTCTCCCAGCCTGAAGTCCCCCGGCTCCTCCAAAGTCACATGAAGCTAACTGACAACCTGGGGCCTGATGGCCTTCACCTTGCAGGTAAACACCCAGCCAGGGCAGTGACATTTACCTTCAAGCTGTCCCCAACTCTATGGCTGGCTGTGTTTGCTGATGGCATCACTTCCACCCCAGGCTTTCCTGGTCAGTGTGACTCAAGGGTGAGTGACTGGTCAGGGTGACTCATGTCTGGAACCATCCGGAACAAGCAAAAGTGTGGCTCCTTGGAGAACTACGCTGGAGAGAAATCCCAGATGCAGCAATTGGCCTAAGGGCTGCAGATGAAGGGGCACCTTGGGGACCCCACAGCTCGCCCAGAACCTAGCAGTTGGCTCCCTCCATGCCTCGTGGGCACAATGCACAGTAGCTTGGCCCCATTTTGCAAGCAAGGAACAAAAAGACCCCACATAGGAAAATATCTTGTGGAGGACCTGCCACAAGCAAGCAAGTGACAGGAGGGGACACGGGGGGGGGGGGGGCAGCCAGGTCAGGCCAGGGCAACACCTCCCAGAAGCAGAGAAAGAAGGGGCCAGGCCACCAGCAGCATGTCCCCAACTTCTTCCAAATTGGCCCCTCTAGGCAGTGGCTTGGAGCCTGTGGTGGCCCAAGGGCAGCTTCTCTCCGGGGTCACAGGTCATCAGGCCCTCCGGAGCTCCTGATCTCTACTGTCAATATCTGCTAAGAGTCAGTGGGTTGGGCAGCAAAATACATCAATATTTACTCTGTTGAAAATAGTAAGAATTCCATTTGAAAATGCTCAACCTCTGACTCATCCGGGACCTCACCCACCAGGCCATGGGACCTGAAGGAGGAGTTAACAAGCAGACTGGCAGATCTTGGTGCAGTCATGTTGATGGTGGAGCTCAAAAGAGACCTTGAGGGGGCTGGGGTGGGGACAGCAGCTGTAGGAGCCCTGATCTGCCCTTGGCCGGCAGCCCCAGGAGCAGGGGGGACTGTCCAGCTTGTCCTGTGCCTTCTGCAGGTCACTTCCAGTGGAATGGAGTCCAACAGCTACACTTTTTTTGCTAAGTGGCACTATTTAGGGCCTGTGTGACCTCTAACTACCCTCAGGGGTCATCTAGAGTCCTGCCCAGCCTTAATCCTATTGACCTGGAGGCCCCAGGACAATCTGTGACTACTGGCTCTGAGTCACGAAATAGGAATCCTTTGTGTTGAGATAAGAGCTGAATCTGCCAGACCTCCCACCACATCCAGTACATTGTCCTGGGACCTTATACCATGACAAGGTCACCAAGCTCCAGACAGGACAAGTCTTGGCCGTCCACAGCCTCTCTGGGTGGGAGAAAGTTGTACCGATGTCAGACACAGGCCACACTCGCTGTTCCTCGGCCTAGCGCAGGCGCACATGGAGAAAGAATTCCTTAAATCCAGACCCAGGCCTGCCCAGTGGGCACACAGCCCACTAAGTCGAGGCAGGGAAACTGTAGGACACCTGAGTGTATTTTCATGAGTGTCAAATATCCCAGTGTTCCAAGACCTACTCTCATCTCTTTCCATGTCGCTGTAAGAGATATCTAAGAATTATGAATTTATTTAAGAGTTCAAAGGCTCTGTGATCATCACAGCTCTTACTAGTCATGAATAGTTTCCTGTTCGGGTGTGGTAGGCCGCGTCTGTGTGTTACTGGGATTGGCCCCAGGGTCTTCCCTCTGAGCTACACCTCTAGCCCTATTTATTTTCCTTTTGAGACAGAGATTCACTAAGTTATCCAGGTATGGCTGGAACTTGTGATTCTCCTGCCTCAGCCTCCCAGACTACTGGAATTACAGGCGTGCCTCAGTGTAATCTGTGGGAAGATTTGTAGTAATGATGACTGACCCAAAAGTAATGTGGGATGATTGGTTTTTACAAGTTTTTATTTGCCAACTTTGAAAAATGAATCAGCAATTTATTTCTTGGAAAAGTGGATATAAAATGATGTTCTTCGATTAAAGTGTAATGCAAGTACTTTGGAGCCTAAGGATATAAACTCAAATAATCAGAGATTTTCAAGACAGTCCCAATTTTAATATTACCCCCTTTGATTTCTATAATTACATTCAAACTTGATTGTTCACGGCTGTTTTGTGTTTTGTTAGAGGAGTTTCATTGTTGTTGTTGATGTTAATGTTTTAGAAATAAGGTTTTTATGTAGGCCAAGATAGCACAAACTAGAGATCCTCCTGCCTCAGCCTCCTGAGTGCTGGAAATACAGGCATGCAACACCGTGCCCAGAGAAGCTTTTGTTTTCATTCTAAGATAACAACCCTAATGATGAAGTAAGTGAAAAATTAAATGAAATATTAAAAATATGAAAATGAAAAATTAAATGAAGAATTAAAAATTAATGAAAAAAATAAATGAAATGAAAAATTAAATATGTGAAAAGTTTTCAAGAAACTCTTTCTTACCACTTGGAATCTTTTTGCTTGAAGATTTACAAGGTTTGTATGTGTTAAATTAAACAAAAACCTCAAATTCTTCTAAATTTTAAGGACAACACTCTTGGCCTTCTCTATCCTCAGATTCAAGCAGCCATGAATTGAAACTATTCAAAGAAAAACATGCGCCTGCACTAAACAGGTGCACATTTTTTTCATGTCATTGTGATGGAAACAGACCAGTAGAACAATTATGTATTCAGCTTTCACATTGTGTTAGGGATTACAGGAGCCCTCTAACCCCAGCACCCGGGGAGGCAGAGATGGGAGAGTCCCAATTTTGAGCCTAATCTAAGGAACCCAGTTGCAGTAGGGAGACCCTGTCTCTAAATTTTTTTTTTAAATTTCAAAAACAGCTGGGGAATGTAGCTCAGTTCAAAGCACCTGGGCTCAACCCCAATTCAAAAAAAAAATTTTTTTTTTAAATAAAAAAAGATGAGGAAGACGTGCATTGATTATATGCAAATATTACACCATTTCATATAATTAGGTCTTCGGCACCTGCAGATTTTGGCATTTACAAGGCCCCTGGAACCCCGTCCCAGGGGAACTGAGGAACAACAGAAAAAATGCCCGAGGAGCAGAGGTGGGGGGAGAAGGGGGGGAGAGGGCAGGAGGGAGGAGGGGGATGCAGGTGGAGGGGGTGGGGGTGGGGAAGTGGGAGTAGGAAGGCTGCGGGAGAGGAGGGGCTCGCAACTCCAGGGCTGAGGCCACAGGGCTCAGGCTCTCTCTGCCCCCCACCCCCAGCTCCGCTCTCACACCTAGCCCTGCTTGTTGCTTTGGGTTTGTGGGCGGAGGCTACTTCTTGCACGATCACATCTGCTTTCTAGGAAGACCCAGAAAGCAAATTTGTTTATGCTGATTCTTTGACCAGGCTGTGTCTATTTTTGTTTGTTTGTACTCTTAACTGTAAGCAGACCAGAAAAAAAAAAATTTTTTTTATACTAGAGAGATTGAACCTGGAACCTTTGTACTGAAAGCTACATCCCTAGCCCACCCTCCACCCTCCTTTCTCTCTCTCTCTCTCTCTCTCTCTCTCTCTCTCTCTCTCTCTCT
>NW_004524607.1:17350242-17384029 GCF_000260255.1 Octodon degus | reverse complement strand
TTTTTTGGACAAGTTCTCCTTAACTTGAGACACCCTCCTTTCTCTCTCTCTCTCTCTCTCTCTCTCTCTCTCTCTCTCTTTTTTCTTTTTTGGACAAGTTCTCCTTAACTTGAGACTCACTGAGTTGCCCAAACTGGAGTCAAATTTGTGATCCTCCTGCCTCCGCCTCCTGCTGTGCTGGGACAACAGGTATACACCACTGTGCCCGACAGGAAATCACTTCTGAAGCTCACCAGCCCTATAGCAGAAAACAAGCTTTGAGCTCTTTCTTATATGCCTGCTTATGGCCTTCCTGATGCTTCCATGACTGTAGACTTTATCCCTAAAGACAACAGATAATGCATAGAGTGCACCTTCTGGCCAGTGCATCTCACTGTGAGCAGGAAAACACTGGAGCTCTTTCCACCAGGAATTTACGACTTTCCTTTCTGGGTCCACAGAGTACCTCCTGACATTATGGCCAAACTCCTGCTAAAACTTTTATGGTGATCAGATACTGATGGGCCATTAATTGGTGAAGTCTGCCCGGCAGAGTGCCCATTGATCCTTAAGAATTCTTGTGACTCCACAGTCAATGTCAATATGTTGGGGACATTTTTAAAGAAACACACAAATTACCACTCAAGGTTTTGCTTAATTATTTATAATTGCACGCATTTACCATAATGGAAAATTTCATTTTATGCTGAATTTCAAGATCCATGGTCCTGCTCGGTCTTCTCTTAGCAAAAACCGGTTCCATTTGCTCATTGTTTATTGCACGCCTAGATCCGCAGAAATTTTACAGTGAGCACTGAGATTCGCATCAAAAGGTCAGAGAAGGTCTAAGCTGTTCTAAAGATGAATTCGGTAGAAATTCTAGGACCCAGTGGGATCATGACTGGTGCAGAACAGTCGCACCTGAAATGGAACGCAAACGCGGATGCGTAGTAAAGTGGGCGCAGACCAAAAAAAGATCATCAGAGACATCCTTGTGTCACTGACTCCTCCCCCTCCCTGAGAGGGAATTTTAACCTAGTACTGGAAAAAAAAAAAAAAAAAGGTAAATCATCCTAATGGAAAAGAATGTTCCACTCTCTTCCACCCCCTGGCATCTCCTGGTGTTCACATTGGAGAACTGCGTAGCTAGCCAGGTGTCTTCCTTGCGGCTGCTCTGCTGTGATCACAGCTGTATGGAAAGAAATCATTAATAAGCTGGGTGTGGTGCCACATGGAAATAATCAGTAAGCATGTGGGAGGCTGAAGAGGTAGGATCCCTGGAGCCCAGGAGTTTGAGGCCAGCCCGGGCAATACAGGGAGATTCTGTCTCAGAAGAAGGAAAAGGACAGGTATGCTGCAATGTTGCCTGTAACCCCCGCACTCTGGACACTGAGGCGGGAGGATTACAAGTTCAAGCTCAGCCTGAGCAATTCATCAAGACCCTGTCTCCATCCATCCATCCTTCCATCCATCCATGGCTGGGGATATAGTTCAGTGCAAAGGCCCTGAGTTAAATTCTCAATAGCACAAAAAGAAGAAAGAAAAGAAAGGACAAAGGGAGGGGGAAGAAGAAGAAAGGAAGGAAAGAAAGGGAAGCCAGAGAGTCATTTCTTTGGCTTAGTAGATTACTGCAAAAGTAGTCTAGAGCATCATTTTCTAAGTTTTCCCTTTCAGAAAAAGTCCCATTAGAAGAAAGTAAAAATGGTTCCAGAGCCTATCGAGTTTGTTGATCAAGGAAAAATACTGCACACACAGGCAAAATTGAAGTCCCTCTGGGAGGATATTTGCAGGAGTGGTCAATATTTGGAGTTTGGTAAACACAGAAAATAAATTTGCTTGGGAAAGGAAAGTCTAGGGCTTTCTCTGCGGGTGTTTTCCATTGGAGGAGAAAGATCAAGAAGAGGCAAATGAAGATGGAGCAGGCAGATCAAGCTTCCGCAAATGCAGCCAAAACATTTCTGTACCAAGCCAAATCACTGAGAGGTTTTTAGGGCAACAGACCAGTGTCTCATCTCCTGCTCTGCCCTTTGAAAAGGAAAGAATGCTCAGGTTATCTTGGCCTTGGGCAAAGAGCCTCTCCCAACAGAGGCCAACCAGCACTCAGGGAAAAAAATTTCACAGTTAGAGCTGCATACAGGAGCTAAGGGCGGCAGGAGATGGAGGGTGGAGGAAGGGGGGATTAGGACTAAATGTAACTTGAAGACCACCTCCCCTTCTTGGGGTGAATGGCCATAACCAACAGTTGGAAGATACACTGCCTGATCCAGTACTGACAGAGGCAGAGCGAAAGCCCACCCTTGGCCTCCTACCCGGTACTTACCACTTCACAGTCGCACAAGGAAACAACACAGGCCCCTTCAGATTTCTGGCACACAGGACAACTGAGCAAGCCTGTGACACCAAACAGGAGCTATGTCTGAGTTTTATACCATTGCACAGCGAGCTCCTTGGAGTGGCTGGCGGGAGCAAGGAGAAAACGTGGTTGGGGGAATAATTCCCAATGGAGGCTGCAGGGAAATCCTTCAACATAGTTGAGCACTTAATGTGCACTAGGCACTAGACACCCTGAAAAGACAGACATCATCCTGACTCCTACGGTGTTTGCCCTCTAAAGTGGGATAAAGGTGGAGAAAAAGAAGAGGCAAAGCGGAGCATTGATGGTGCACACCTCTAATCTCAGCACTCTGGGAGGCTGAGGCAGGAGGATCACAAGTTCCAGCCCACTCCGGGCAACCTAGTGAATTAGTAAGATCCTATCTTATTTAAAAAAAAAAAAAAAGTTTAGAAAGGGCTGGGGGTGTAGTTCACCGTGAACCTTAGATTCAATCCCTAGTACCACCAACAATAACAATAAATGAAAAATCATGAACAAGAGGAAGTTTAGGTAGCATACAGATGGCCCTCTGATTGTGCAGCTTCCCCATCTGCAGATTCAACCAAATGCAGGTCAAAAATGTTTTTAAAAAATTGTGTCTGTGCACAAGGACCCAAGTTCAATCCCCAGTTCTGCAAAATAAATAAATAAATAATCCCAGCACTGGGAAAGCTGAGACAGGAGAATCACTATGAGTTCAAAAAATTGTGTCTGTACTGCATATATACAGGCTTTTTTCCCCTCATTCCATAATCAATAGAGTATAACAATAATATACTTGGAATTTACACTGTATTAAGTATGTATTGTAAGTTACTGGACGGGACCAGGGAGATAGCTCAGTAGAATGAGCACTTGCCTGGCAAGCACAAGGGCCTGAGTTCAGTCCCCGGTTCCACCTAAAAAAAAAAAAAGGTTCAGGGATATAGCTCAGTGGCGTAAGCGCCTGCCTGGCAAGCATAAGCTTGTGAGTTCAATCCCTGGTACCACAAAAATAAACAAAGAAATAAATAAAAAGTAAGTTACTGGAGATGGTTTATAGTATGTAGAAGGATACAGGGACCAGGGTTATGGCTCTGCAACACAGTGCCTGCCTGGCAAGCACAAGGTTCTGAGTTCAATTCCTGGTACCAAAATAAAATTTAAAAATAAAAAATAAATTTAAAAGGATATGTATAGGTCATAGCATTTCATACAAGGGCTTTGTGTGTCTGTAGGGTTTATGTCAGAGAAGGGTTCTAGAACCATTTTCCCACTGACATGGAAGGATGACTATATTAGGTTCTCACTGGTGCTATAAATAAATCGCCACAGATTTAGTGGCTTCAAATACACGTGTATGTAGCCAGTCCCATGGATAACCCACTACTACTATGGACTACTGGACTGTATTGAATTATTTCGCTGAATTCATGTACCTACAATATTTAAATGGCAAGGGAATACCCATCTCTGACAAAACTAAACAAAAAAAGGGGATACAAATGAAGGACCATTTTGTATCTGTATATACAAAATAGTTAAGATAGATATACAGCTACTTTCTCTTAATTCAATGAGAAGAAAGATTTGTACTAATAGTATTTGGACAGGATATCATGTCCGCGTCTTGTGCTATGAATAACCACTACGAAGACAATAATATGCAATGTATTAATTATTAAAACTGTCTTACTAATCGGTTTTGAAACTGTCTCATTGCTATTTGTTTCTCAATAAAATTAATTTTAAAAACCCAAATACACATGTATGTTCTCTTGTGGGTCTGGGTCAGAGGACACAAATGAGTCTTTGAGGCTAAAATCATGGCATCAGCAGGTCCATTCCCTCATCTTTTCCAGGTTGTTGCGCTGTTGTGCCCTGTATCCCTTGGCTGGTGGCCCCTTCCTCTGTCATCAAGGGGCATCACTTGTGTCTTAGCTTCTGCTCCATTTCAGCTCCTCCTTGGAGTCTGCCTATGTCCTCCTTAAAAGGGCCTTTGTGATTATACCAGTCCAACCTGATACTCTGGGATCATGTCCCTCTCTCAGAATGCTGTACCTTCTCACTTCTCCACAAATCCTCTGCAAACATTATGAAGTAACAGTCACAGGATCCAAGGCTTAGGACAGGGACATTTTGGGGAGCCATTACCCGGTCTACTGCAGCTAGCATGAACACCCTTGGAATGAACAGTGAATGCTCAGATAGAGAAATGCCAGCTCTGAAGTGTTACTTCAGGCTGAGATCAAGGAAGGCTTATGTGAGATTCATCTAGGCTGAAATCCAAATGAAGGCAAGAGCTGCAGGGCAGGGCAGAAAACACTTCAGGCTGAGAAGAATCTGTAACAGAAATGAGCTTAAGAGACTTGTTGGGTTTGTTAGCTCAGTTGTTTAAAGCATCTGCTTGGGCAAACTCAGTCAGGTGCAGGAGACCCTGGTTCAATCCCCAGCTCCACAAGCTGCAGCAGACCCACCCTAAACTCAGCCTGAGCTAGGAAAAAAAAGAAAAGCCTCAGCAGATCCACCCTAAACTCAGCCTGAGCTAGGAAAAAAAAGAAACAAAGAAAGAAAGAAAGAAATGAACTTGGTATGTACAAGTGAGTGTTCACCTTTTCTATTCCCAGTGGCTTTTCCAGAATAAGAAAAAAAGGTTTTTTTTCAGTACCAAAGACTCAGTACAGAGCCTTCACCTAAGCTATATCCCCAATCCTTAAAAAAAAAAAATGTAATTAGACTAATTTTACTAAGTCACTAAGTTGCCCAGGCATGGCTGGAACATGAAATCTAGCTGCTTTAGCCTCATAAAACGCTGAGATTACAGATATTTGTGCTATGTCAGAATAAGAAAACTTATTTTATTTTATGTTATTTGAGACAGGGTCTTGTTATGTAGTTTAGGTTGGCCTCAAACTCACAACCATCCTCCTGCCTCGGCCTCCTGAGTGCTGGGATTACGGGTGTGTGTGCCACCAGACCTGGTAGGATAGAAATCTTTACGCTCTATCCTGCATCCTGAAATTTTTATGGGAACACACACACACACACACACACACACACACACACTGATGATTCTCAGCAGGGACCCTTTTGGTCACAAAAACTAGAGGAATTCTCAGGACAACCCAAGAGTCCACTTGGAGATTGAGGGACCTACAGCAGCGCCTAGTAACTTCAGAACTTTTCTGAAAATCCCCAAATAAGAGCTTGTTTTGATTGTGGCTATCAAGAGCTTATTAGCATTGTCACAACTGTATCTTACAAACCCTGGTAACATAAACACCATACTGTATTTGGTTATTTCAACTGAGACAGGAGCTTAAAAGGAGGGGGGCAGAGGCTTCCAGTCCCTGGAAAGGTGTGCTACTCAGTTGGAACCCACCAGATTTTCTTCCAGTGGCTGCAGGGCTTTTTCTCAACAAACACTGAGCTCTTGAACAACACAATGGTGGCTGATCCCTCCCCACCTTCCCCTGAGTCACTGTCTCCTATTGATTCACTTTCCTTGGCTCTGAGCACAGTAAAGCCCAAGAAAAACTAAGAGTGCGGCCCCTCAGGTTTGCAAGCAATCAACAAATACACTTCAAGAGTCTAACACAGTTGTGTGTGTGTGTCCTCCCACTGTTTTACGTGTGGCAGTTTGACTATCCCTCTATTCCAGCTTTCACTTCCATCCTCCTTAAATTCTGCATATTCATTGAGGGGCAAGTCAAGCCCAGTACACTCTGCACAGGGAGAGCTCCTAAAGGAGCGCCTGGCATGGAGCAAATGGCCCATATTTACTTGTCCTTTTGTTCAACAAAGACCTGCTAGGCATCTCGGGGTGGAGCCCTGAGTTAGGAGCCTGGATACATTATATTTAATGCCAGGACAGATTAAGAATCAACAATTGACAGAGACATTTAAGACCCATGGTGATTATAACTAGGAAGTGATTTCCATAAAGGAGAGTTACAATGCGACCAAAAAGATTTGCATGCCATTGTGAGCCTGGTCCTTTGATCAGATTCCATGATCAGCGATCAAATTGAGCCATTTGAGATACTCACTGGTTTATGGTGCTTGTTAATCCGTCTCCTCTGGCTCTGAACCGAACTACCCAGCTGCAGGGTGTTAAAGGTTAAGCCCTGCTCCCTCTCCAGCTCCTCGGATGACTGCCTGGCAGCAGAGGGTGAAACGACCTCATTTATCTGGAGGCACAGAAGGAAGTGCTAAGACAAAAGGTGATCTACAAGGTGAAGGCTGTGACTCTTGAGTTTAAATTAAAACCAAGAGACACAGATGAAAAGCCTACTATATAATGACAACAATTTTAAGGTCATGAATGTATCTCACACATTTGGTGGTTCCAGTCACCAAATCTCAGGAGCCAAACACCGGAACTCTGTTCAGGAAGAAAGGCAGCTGTTTCTAGCTTGAAACTTCGGGCTGGTGGGTTATTTTCCCCACCATTCAAGAACACATCTCAGTTTGATTCCCAAACATGATACATTTTTATGGCTTGCAAAACCTGATAACACCGCCTCAGAGTCCAACTGGTTGTGTGTGTTCTAAGTCCAGAGGCATCTCATACTTTCAGTGTCCCCATCTGGGCCACACAGAGCCTTCTTTGTGTGCATTTCCAACTGAACTTTATCCCGTGAGCAATTTAGAAGTCTCATATCCTAACAGCCATAAACGACGCGATTGTCCACGACCGTACCTAGATAGAGGTTCTCAAAAATCAGAAGAAGACCGTTTCACCCTCGTGAGGTAGAAGTGGAAGGGTAGAAGTCTCAGACGCTAAGGGAAGTTCCAGTCAGAAGGCTGTTCTGGGTCTCTCCCAGCCCAAGTGCACACTCTGAATGGGAGGGGCAGAGTTGGCAGCAGCTGCCTCATCCCTGGGCAGGGCTGCCCTGGGATGGAGACAGCAGGGAGACCGAGGAGCTGCACACCTGTGCAGACTGCCAGATGACAGAGAGATTTCTCTAACACCTCTGCTCACCATAACTTCTCCCTACCCCTCACTACTGGGGATTGAGCTGTAAACCCAGGCCTCTTAAAAATACGTTTTGGGCTTTTACGAAGTCTGATGAATTGCACAGGCTGGGCTCCAACTTGTAATCCTTCTGCCTCAGCTTTTCACAGCTCTAGGATTATAAGTATGTGCCACCATTCCTGGATCACTGTAGCTTTCTAAATCCCATTAGGATTTGTGATTAGCACCTCATGGAGTTTAAGGTCATTGTTAATGTAAAGGTTAAATATGTACTGAAACTTCAGTAGCCAGACCCTGATGTTTACTTTCAGGAGCTTCCAAAACTACAGCGAGCTACAGTGCTTCTTCCTTTTATAAACTGCCAAGGGGGGTCGGGGATGACCCTGAGATCTGTGGGATCAGCGAGGGAGTGGATGAGAGGAGTCAATCCGGGAAATTAATACATAGAAAGGATGTGTCCCTCCTTTCTGCGGTTGCCTAAAGGCAGGATTTGGGGAAAGCGCCCGAAGAGAGCGTGGATTTACGATTTCCAGCGCCATCACCGTGGGGGAACCCACAAGTCTTATATTTCAAGGGTCTGGGCTCGGGTCTGGGCGTCACGCGGCACTCTGTGAGGTCCGCGAGAGGGCGCGCTGGGGCCTCCCCGCCTGCCACAGGTGGGGTGGCCCCGCCTACCCGCCCCGCCCGCCTCCGCCCCACCCAACCTGGCCTTCTCAGCAGGGACTGCCCCGCCCTGCTCGAGTCCTGCCCACACGGCTGTGAGTCCACGCCCATTCCTCTGCACTGGGTCTCCTCCCCGCTCCTCGGGTTGCCACCGTCTCGTCTTGGCCCCACCCATGCGGCTATAGGCCCCGCCCACCCTGCCGCCCCAGGTGGGGCGGCCCCTCCCACCGGCCCTCCGCCGCGCCTTCTCCGCCGGGCTCAGGTGGGGCGTCCCGCTCGCCCAGCCGCGTTAGGCCGTTTTGTCTCGGCTCAACGCGGGCCGTAGCATCGCAGATTTTGACTTTTTGGCGTCGGGGTCGCGCGCGAACTCTCTAGGGCGGACGGCTGACCCTCGAGGGCCCCTCTTCAGTCGCGCCCCGGCGCTCCTGCCGCCCCCAGTCGGGCAGCCACGAGGCCCCGCAGCGTCCTCCCGCGCGCGCCCGCCCGCCTGGCGGCTGCAGCCATGTCCCGGGGACCGGAGGAGGTGAACCGGCTCACGGAGAGCACCTACCGCGTAAGCGGGGCCGGGGGCGGCACTCTCGGCGCTGGGGTTCGAGGTCCAGGCGGGGAGGGAGGTCGGGGGTGCCCGGGACCGTCGAGGCACTGGAGTTTGGGACTCGAGGTGAGGAGAGAGTTGAAGGGGTTCTGAAAGCCTGGGGGCGCTGGCGTTCTGGCCCGGAGGCTGGGGGTCCCGGGGGCGCCAGGGTTCGAGACTGACTGGGGAGGCAGGGGACACCTAGGATCAGAGTTTGTGTCCGTGAAGGGGATCCTCGCTGGTAGCTTGTAGTTGTCGCCAGCAGAAAATCTGAATTTTTCACTTTTGGGGTCAGGAGGGGACTTTGTGCGGGAAGATTCTCCCCTCCCCCTTCCAACCTCCTCCCTCTCGTCCGATCGCCGGAGACGCCCAAAAAACTGGAATTTATTTAAGGGGTTGAACCTAGGACATTTGCACTGAGCTACATCCCGACCTCTTTAAAAAAAATATATTTTGAGATAAGGTCTCGCAGGGTCCATAAATTGCCCAGGCTGGGATCAAACTTGCTGTTCTCCCGCCTCAAGCTGCGCATTTTACAGTATCTTGGTGGAATTGAAGAAGAGAGGAAAATCCGCACGTTCCCTTGGGTTGCCTCCCTCCTCCCAACTCCTTAGAATCAGTGACCGCGCTGGCCTGGCTGCTGGGCTTTAAACCCTGCGAGACCAAAGAAACGAGCTCGAGTTTCCACTGAGAAAAGAAAAGAATGTAGGAGAGAAACTCGTCTGTAATTAGGAATCGCCAGGTGAGCCAAGCTCCTCGCTGGCGCCCTTGGCTCAGGGAATTTTCTAGGCGAGGGCAGTCCGTTCTCAGAAAGACTTTGAAACCGCCCCTTTCCTTGGACCTATATGAAAGCGGCTTTAAGTTGAACTTGGCTTTTTATACATCGGTGATTTTGCGACGCTATTACAGTCAAAGAACACTGAGATTTTAATAAAATTGACCTAAACTTATGGAATTCTTTTTTTAAAATTCTTTTTTAAGGTGTTTTTAAAAAATTATTTATTTATTTGATACAAGATCTCGCTACGCAGTTCTGACTCGCAGTAATCCTCCTCTCTCAGCCTCCCCAGCGCTGCAGGCGCTTAGACCATTGAGCTATCTCCCCAGCCCTACCTTATAGAATTCTTGATAATCAGTCTCCCACTTTGCATGGTATGTGAGAGAATTTTTCCCAGAAACAGAGATAGAATTAGTGGCCAGTTTAGTAAGTTTAAGTACTTATAAATGAATTCCAGTTGAAATAAGATATGCCTTTAATCATCTGCTATTAATAGAATACAAAACAACTTTGTTTTAATTCTGCTTTGGCACACTGAACCCCTGAGACTTTAAAAGTTCTCTAAATTAATTTGTAGCTGTGATTCAGGCCCATAATTGGTCATTTTTATAACATTTTTTAACCCTGAAACTGAGTTTCTAAATTTGCAGGGCCTCAGTGAGTTTCTGAAATCAAAGAAGTTTATTAACTTTTGCATAGTATGAATTTAAAAACATTATGAAAATAATTTTATAGTCTATCCATTGAAATCCAAAAGATTATCAATTTCTTTCATTGGAAATATAAGATGTATACTGTAACATATGAATTAGACAGTAGACTTTGTTGGCATAGCAATTTTGGAGTCATCAGCCATGACCAAAACCATTCCTATTAGTGTTTCCTTAATAGCAATTTTTAGAAATGCCATGAACTTGAATTTTAAAGCATGAGGCTTGTTTTGAAATTGTTGATATTTAAATAATACTGAAGATGGGACAGGAGGTGTAGGATGCTAACAATGTATAAATAAAATATTCTTACTCATAGACTTGGAAAGTAATAGTTAACTCTGATGATAGTTAGGGCAAAACTGTAACTGAGGAATGCTGATCACTAGATATTAAATGTGGAGTGTAAATATCCACTTAGAGCACAAAAACACATGAACACCAGAGTTTCTCCACAATAGGCTTTTCTTGCCAGTGTGAAATGAGCGTATCAACTTGTGAGAAGCGGGTGCCCAGAGGGAACTGTGCTCCTCTTCTGGCTTCTGAAGACCTTCCAAGGAACTGTAGTTGAATCAGGGTTCCACAAATGTTACCCACTTTGACATATCATGTTACCCACAGGGTGAGTTTGGAAGAAAAAAAAATGTAGATTTCATCAGTTTGGTTCTATTTGTGGCCATAAAGCAATGTAAATCATTTTCATTTTTTGTGAGGTTTTAGTACCCGGAAGATCAAAGGCCAAGACTTAACAGCTTTGTATTGCCAGGTATCTGAAAGCATACCAAAACCTTACTAAATGATGGTTGGTTGATTGGTTGACTCATTATAATCATCATTACCTTGCTAATGTTTTGGAGTCAGGTTTTTCATGTTGTGGTGGTGGGATAGGAATTGATAGCACCAGATAACAAGTTCATGTAATCTAGAAGGTGGAGTGAAGGCAGCTAGTCCATGGTTTGACTACGAGGAAAATGTGCAGTGAAATTTTACGTTCACAACTCTTGATGGGAGACTTGAAAAACTTTGGGATTTTCCTTCCCAAAACCCACCTGCTCTGATGGAGGCAGAAAACGATTTAAACATCCTATGGCAAATTCTATTGACAGTGCTGGTGAATCTAATTTCTTGTATGTTAAATAGCAGTCTACAGTATTTTACTAATTAGAACACAACCTAGCCAGGTGTGATTACAAAAGCCATCTGCACATGAGATTTTATGACTTGCTACTATGGATTTGAATTTTTTTAATACTCAATTTTCTTTGAACTAAAGGAATAAAATCCTTAGAGAAAAGAGAGATTTGTAAAGTAATATAATCATCTATATGCAGTATCAAATATCCTTAAATATATATTTACACATTTGCTGAGTTTTTAAAAAGTATGTATTTAGACAAATGATCATTGGTGATCCCTGCTAATTTGCAGGAGGATGTGTGCTTTACTACTTTACAAACAAATGGTGTGATAATAGGCCCAAAATAAATCAAGTAATGTTGTTGTTGCTAATTAGAGTTCAGCCAAAATCCCTCCTGCCTTCCCACACTTTATAGTATGCCCATAATTTGCCTTCAAAAGCCTGCTTGTGCTATTGCATGGCTTTCTGATGAGTACATGCTTTCGTGGGAGGGGAAGAAGTCAAGTTTAGAAAAACCTGTATTTAAGAATAGCCACAACCTTCCTAGAAGTTAGAACTGTTAAAGTTTTAGGAAATTGAGGGAGGGTAAGGGTGATACCATCCAAGGACATCCTGCCTACACGGGCCTTCCTAAGTAGTGAATGAAAGGAAAAGATGACTGGGGGCAGGGGAGGAGAGAGGACACAAAAGACTTTGATTGTCACTTCTCAAGAAGCTCTGCTTAAACAACTCTAAAATTGCTAGAAGTTGTCTATCTCCCAGCACGACCCTAGATTACCTTTCTCCCATAAAATCCACTTCCTTAGAATATACTGTGTGCTGTATTCATTTATTATGTTTGTTCATCCCTGCCTAGAATGTGAACTCCACACAGCAAGGGACTTCACTGTATTGTAGGCATTTAAAACAGTTGCTGGCACATAGTAGGTATGGATATTTATTGAATGAATACACATTTGATTGATTTATTAAGTTCTTATTCTAGGCTAGGATTTTATCCCTTACTGGATAGTTTAGTCTGGGCTCAAATTTGCAATCCTCCTGCCTCAGCTGCCCAAGTGCTGGGTTATAGGTGTGCCCTACCACCTTTGGCTGGATACTTTCCATAGAGTGTTTTATCCTAGGAACGTTTCTGCCCTCAGGGTGGCTGTGGATTCTGTGCCTATTTACCATTTTTAGGTTGAGGAATTGAGGTACAGAATACAGTGACCAACTTCCACGTGGCATTTACCAACAGGTCTCTGAAGTAATTTAGTTTCTAGTCACCAGCAGGTGCATATACCAAGTGAAGTTTCATAATGTAGACATCTAAGGTGTCACTGAAATTTTCGATTGTTCTGGTAATTCATCATTGACATACTTGAAATTAACCTTTCAATAACGTTTTGATGATTTTATTGAGCAAAGGAAGTAGTTTAAGAATGTTTTTCATGTTTAAATTTTTTCAGATTGAGTTTAATGGGGATATGTAAGTAAAAGAGACTGCCTGATTGGTTTTTGTTTTGGGCAGTATATAACTCTAGGATATAAAAGTTTTTAAATGCCTTAAGAACCTTCTCTGCTTCAGGTATGGTATATTATGCCTGTAACATCAGTTTTATGGAAGGCTGAGCCAGGAGGATCACAACTTCAAGGCCAGCCTGGGCAACTTAGACCCTGTGTGAAATTTTGAAAAAATAGACTCGGGTCCTAAGGGTCAGTAGTAGGGCACTTGCTAGTATGTGTGTGGCCCTGCATTTGATCCCCAGCACTCAAGGTAGGGGACACACCCTCTCTGGGGTATATTTGTTGCTATAACTGTTTACTATTGGGTATTTTAACCTCTCTCCGAACCCTGCTTTCTTTATATGTACTGAAGATAAAATGGGATTTGCAGAAGTCTAAATAACTTGCTTTTCCCTCCATAGGACCAAAAAAGGGAGTAGAGTGAGTCATGTGTCAGGGAACATCAGAAAGGTTGCCAGATATTAACTATTAATCTGAATACCCCAGTACTTTTCAGATAAGATGAAAATACCAAGCAAACAATAGATTTTTTTTTTGCCTATTGAAAACATTGTTTATCTTAATGGGAAAGAGATTTTCAGTCTATATAACATTGCCTTGAAACACCGTTTATTGGGGAACCTGAGTGGCAGGGAGCAGTGGACAGATTATATCATCCACAGGTTTCAGGAAGCTTTTGAGTTTGCATTTGTGACATTATTTCAACAATCATTTTTGCCTCACACTGCAAAGGAAGCCTAATGGGTGTAGAACGGCAACAACTCTGATTTTTGTTGTCAACATTCCACACAGCAATTTATTCTACAGGTAGAAATTATTACTAAAAGCTACATTTACATTAGTGTAAGTTGCCTGGTGATATATGCAAATTATTATTATTATTATTATTTTTCGGAACTGGGGATTGAATTCAGGCCCTTGCACTTGCCAGGGAAGCGCTTATTCCACTGAGCCATCTCCCTGGCCCCAATGTATTATTTTTTTAAAAAAGTTTTTCTTGCATTGCATCTGTGACTGTGTTTAAGTGTGTATAGTTCACTAAATTGTCGCAAGCTGAACACAACTGTAACCAGCACCCATCAACAAACAGAATATGGCAACTCCTACTCATGTTGTCTTCTGTACCCTGTGCTCTTTGTGAAGCTGTTCTCAGCTATGATGGGTTTCAGTATCTTTTTTCCCCCCTTTGTGGTAATATGGATTGAACTCAGGCCCTACACCTGTTAGGCAAACACTATACCATTGAACTATGTCCTTGTTTCTTAAATTTTTGAGAGGTCTTCCTAAGTAGTTGCCCAAGCTGACCACAAACTTTCTATCATGCCTCAGCCTCCTTTGTAGCTGGAATTACAAACATATGCCACTGTTCTACTCTGTGTATCTCTTACCCAAGGTCCTTGTCGGATTCACCCATGTTTTTGGAGTAATTATGCTTACTTAGTTCATTCTTGTTTCTAAATGATATTCTGTGGGAATATAATACAATTCATTTTTCTCTTGATGGACATTTAGACTGTGGGCCTTATTGGGTTGCTTCAGGCTCTTGAGCCGTGAATTCTAGTACATGTCTTAGTGTTGGCCCTCATAGCTCATCTGTGTATGGACAGGAATGGATTTACAAAGTGTAAAGCATTTGAATAGTTAGCCTCAGTAGGAACTGCTAGGCAGTTTTCAAAAGTGGTAGCACCAGTTGACATTCCGAGCAGCAGCATATGAGAGCAGTATACGCTCTACATCCTTATCAGCAGTTGGTATTGTCAGTTCTTTTACTTTTTGCCATTCTGATGGATATGTGTAAATCAATATTTTAATTTAAAACCAAATATTTATTGCTTGCTTATAACTCCAGCACTCTGGAAGGCAAAAAGATCATAAAGTTAAGCCCAGTTTGGGCAACTTACCAAGATTCTTTCTAAAAAATAAAGGGTTGGGGATGTAGCTCAGTCCACAAGCCATAGGTTCAATCTCCAGTACTGCTTAAAAAACAAAACACC
The DNA here is from genome assembly GCF_000260255.1 of Octodon degus. Lineage (NCBI taxonomy): Eukaryota > Metazoa > Chordata > Mammalia > Rodentia > Octodontidae > Octodon > Octodon degus. The sequence goes on along the minus strand of NW_004524607.1, from coordinate 17,369,356 downwards.
CCACCAGACGTATCAATGATTTGTTTCTCCATTGGATGCCTGTAACATCAACAGATGCCAGGAGGGGACACTTAATTGTCAGAGGCAGAAGGAGGATGTAGGGAGTGTGGCTCTCAGTGATGCCATACATAGTTGTGGTATTCACTTAAGTAAAGTATAACTTTCAGTTTATTGGACTCTACAACTATTGCAGCTGAACACATCAAAGGACTATTGTGGAAGGCGCGTTGAGAGCACAGATGAGCTGCTGAAACAAACTGGGGTGCTTTGGGTGGCATGCGGAATTATGGTTAGCCAAGTTTTCTTGCTAGTTGAGTGATAATAAAAATCTTTCCCTTTTTATGTACCCTTTCTTAGAAATGTACATACTTTACTGTTGTCAATACAATAGTTTAATTTTAAAAACTTTTATTTTTACCCTCTGAGCTTAAAGAGGAAAAAAAAAAAGCAAAAATAACAAGAACACAGACAAAAACAGAGCGACATAGAACAAGAAAAATATGGAACGCTTCATGAATTTGCATGTCTTCCTTGCTCAGGGACCATGCTAGTCTTCTCTGTATCGCTGCAGTTTTAGTATACATGCTGCCAAAGTGAGCACTTAAAAATAATTTTAGTGAGCTACAGTTCAATCAGGATTTCAGGATTAGTGCTTTCTAAAGTACTTTTAGCTTTCTTTCTTTTTTTTTTTTCTTTTTTTCTTTTTTCTTTTTTTTTTGCTCCGAATGCCTTCAGGGCAGATTTGGCTGGCTTGAGTTGTGGGGCTTGAACCCCGCCACCTGAGCCTGACTGCTTTGTTGAAGCAGCCACTTAAAGAAAGAACTGAGCTACGGGGCAGGCCCTTAGCTTTCTTAGTAGCACTGTAGCTGTACATGCTTGAGAGCAAGTCTCCAGAATTACCCTTTCCTACATCTTCCACAGTCATTCCTAGGGTGTGTGTGTGTGTGTGTGTGTGTGTGTGTGTGTTTAATCCTGGAGGCTTTTAAAAAATGATTTTTCTCATACTAGAGTATTTCCAAAATGTCTATGAAAATTTACATCAAGAATGTCACCCAGAAACCCACAACCCAAAGATAACACTGCCTCCCTGTCATCTTTCATATATCATTGTCAGGCTGTAGTCAGTGCTTCATCATCTTGATGACTCCGCAGGATGCCATTCTTCATCATAAGTTATTGATCCAGGCCTGTTGTTGGATGTAGACTGGTGCCAGGACTTCGCTGCTAAAGTACTGCAGTGGGCACCAATGCGGGTAAAACTTTGCCCAGGTCCATGATGTTTACTGAAATTAAGTCCCCAGAAGGGAGCCATGGGTCAAGGGTAGGTGCCTTTCAAAGCATATTTGCTCCTGCAAAATGCCCTCCAGGAAATACTCCTCAAATTATGCTGTAATCTGTATTGTGTGAGAGTGTACCTTTCCCTTAACTCCTGCCAGCCAAGTAGATCTTTACAAGACTTCCTTTCCCATAGCCCATAATGTATATGTGTTTGCAGTAGTGAAAGAAAGAAAGAAAGAAAGAAAGAAAGAAAGAAAGAAAGAAAGAAAGAAAAGAAAAGAAAGCCAGCCAGCCAACAAGCAAACAAGTGTAGAATACAGACATTGTCCAGAACATTCAAGATTTCAGCCTCATGGATATGGACAGAGTGATTACAGCTCTTTGACCCCTCAGACCTGGTTTCATCTGTTCTTATTTCTCTCAGCCTTGATTTTATACTTCTGTGTATTTGTGTTTGCCTAAACTTGAGCCCCTTTCTGGCTTATCATGTTAGTGACTGAGTTCTGGTTAGAACAGCTGTTTCAGATCCTTGTGGATAAAAGTTAGGCATGTATATAAATGAGAGAAAGTGTTGAAAAATATTGTTGAATGTGTTCCCAAATTAGGGTGCAAAATAGCCGAGTGCCACACAGAAATCTGAAGGATCCTTCACAGCCCACTAGAGCTGTGTGAGGTTTGGTGAGAACAGAGGGATCGAGATGCCCTCTAGTTTGTTTCTTGAATTGTTTTTATTTATATGGTGCTTTTGAGGTTTGAAGTCCCTATACACTAGCAATTCCTTTGACTCTAAAATTCTCAATGACTGGAAGACAGATTCAGAATTTTCACTTAGACTCTACCTTCTGGAATATTCTCTTCTTTTGTGTGCTAAAGCGTTACTTTTTTAATAGTGTTAAACCAAAAGAAACAAATTGATAGATTCCATTTCATTTGGATATGTTGGATCTAAGTTAAAATTCCACCCTGTCTACCTCTGTTGTATAAATTAACCTTTTGTAGATATACTCTTAATGGTTTTTCTCTTAATTTTTGTATTATGGGAATGTGCATTTTTAGTATGTGTTAATCTGAGACAACAAATGAAACAAAATTAATGAAACCAAGAACATTCAAATTCCAGTTCTTAAAACCATTTTTTTTTTTTTAAGTCTCATTCCTGTCTTAAGCAGCTGGACCTTTTCAAAGTCCAGCTGAATCCTGGAAAGACGTAGAAGTGTTAATAACCTGTCATAAATGTGGGAAGGATCATCTGAGTAGGCACACTGTCTAGAACAGACGCACAGAGGGTGATGGTGCGGGTAAGAACATATGGGCAGCTGTCCTAAATTTCTTCTTTATTTTTTTTTGTGGCACAAATCCTGGGTTAAACCCAGGACCTCATGCATAATAACCAAAGTACTCTACTACTTAGCTACACCTTCAGCCCTCAGGTAGCCTCCCTGAGCACAGAGCTGGACTGTGTGAGTCAGGAGGAATGAGGGGGTACAGGAGATAGTCCTGTCACCTTCACATGCCTGCCAGATAGGGTACCTGGGACTTAAGATAATAAATAGAGTAATCCATTTGTGGCCACAAAAACTCACAATCATAATACCTAGTACCTAAGTGCTGTAATTTATATACATATGACTGACTTTTGGCCTAGGGTGTGTAGCTGCATGGTAGAGCACTTGCTAACATGTGCCAGACCCTGAGTTTGAGTCTCAGCCCTGGGAAAAGAAGAGCTAATCTTAAGTAACCAAACAGTATATTTTCTGAGAGCCTAAGCTTCATCTTTTATTTGATTAGACTAAGATACAGGTCATCAGCCATGTCTGACGGTACACTTAAGTGTGTAAACACACTCTCAACATGGAAATGTTTAAATTGCTCCTGCTAAAAGTCTTAGTCCAACTCTTGGTCTCTGAGAATTTTCAGCTAACCAATCCATTCCTATATAGCCTAGATTTTTATTTGTACTTGATGATGTTGTGTTCCTCTATTTGACCTTGTGCTTCAGTTTTCTCACCTATAAATAAGGATAACGACAGTACCTACAGGTTTGCTGTGAGGATTAAATGTGCTAAGACAGGAAGGCCCTCACAGTAGTGTCTGGCACGTCATGGGTGTGCAGTGAGCGTTGCTGTCTAGAGAGCAGCATGTGTTTACTAGACTGCCACGACCATGAAAACACTGATTTCCATGTTCTGTTCCCTGCTAGCCTGAGTAACCAGAGGTGGAACTGGATAAATATTTGACAAAAGAGTAGTGTTGAAATTATTGGCACACGTTTTTCTCTTCTCCATGAGCTCTGTGCTCCTTTAGGGTTTTTTAAATCCCCAATTCTGCTGGTGCATAGTATACACCAAAAATATCTGTGGGATGAATACTGAAGATCTGTTCTTACCACCCAGTTTCAACTGCAGTTGTCCCCTGCTCTGTGTTCAGCTAATGAGACTGAGATGGCACAGGTAGTAACAGCTACCCTATTTGAAGTACCTGTTGCTGCTGTGCAGGTCCCAGGCTCCCTGCTGATGTTGAGGCTTCTGCAGCTGCTTTCTCAGGCCCCACAGCTGCACCAGGCACTGTGGTCACTGCTGGGACCCACACTAGAAGGAACGCACAGTGTCGGTGTGCTTCTGGGCCTATAGCTAATCACAGGGCAGCGGTGCCAACGTTGCGCACCTCCAGCCTTTCCTTTCCTCCTCAGCCTGTCCGGGCTCATTGATTGCGGTGTTTTGACCCTGTCCTAGAGAGGGCCTGCTTTTGCCAGTTTGTTTTTTTTGAAGTTTGGTTTGCATTGGTATTGGAAGGAAGAAAGGATTAATTTATTTGCAGATTAAGTTCAGGAAAAGTTTTAAAAATAGTTTGTAAGAAATCTATGGAAAGTTGGACATATGAGGAGTAGATAAAAGCCAAAAGTTATGTATGGTTTTAGAAATTTTGATGCGTTTTATAAGAATCTGAGAGGGGCCGGGGAGATGGCTCAGTGGAATAAGTGCATCCCTGGCAAGTGCAAGGGCCTGAGTTCAATCCCTGGTTCTGCAAAACAAAACAAAACAAAACAAAACAACCAAAATCTGAAAAATATAAGTAAAGCATTGAACTATTTTGGAATTATTCGCAGTTTTTAAGTATATGTTTGATTTTAAGGGTTGCAGTTTCAACAAAGAGCATGAAGACCCGTTTCTGTTCACACTAGAATTATTCCAGATACTACTAGAAGGTGGTGTTCAAAAGGAACTCAGGAGCATAAAAATGTCCTACAAAGCCAGTGTACTTTGATCTGTGAAAGTTCCTGTTACCTGTTCAGTACTTTGGGATTTCTAAACAAATGCAACCCAGTGCATGCGTCTATCTTTGCTGAAAATTCATTGCTTGCTCTTTATACCAGGACACACCTTTTAAAACCAGTAACTAGGCGGGCAAGAACTCCTACGCCATGGCCTCGTGTACTCCTTCAAAGTGCATATCCATTGCCAGCTCTTTCAAACCGAATAAGGAATCAGTTACTGTTCCACCCATAGGCAAATGCAAATGCCAATTATCTGTGTTTATATTTCTAAATAATATTCAAGTAATATTTTAAGTGATGGCATTTCTTATTTTTTTGGATCACCTTGGTATTTTCATACCTTGCCTCCTCGTGTGACTGAGTATTTTTGGAGGACTGGAACTCTTCCCTCATTCTTCTCTGTATTTCTTGGGTTTGGCATGGGACTAGGCTCAACATGAGCAATTAACAAAGGCTATACAAATGTATGTTGTTTCAGAGTCCCATATGTCAGAAGGACTTTATAGAGTTAGTGGAATGAAACTTAAGCATATGTATTCTTTAGTACTTGCCATGAATCAGTCAGTCATTCTGTCTGTCTGTCTCTGTCTCTGTCTGTCTGTCTCTGTCTGTGTCTGTCTGTCTGTCTCTCTCTCTCTCTCTCTCTCTCTCTCTCTTTCTTTCTCTCTCTCTCTCTCTTTGTATTTTAGGGAAGGGTCTACCAGGTGTTCAGGATCTCAGTACTAAATTGGACTCATAGTGATCTGCCTCTTTACAGCCTCCCAAGAGCTAGGCCACCATGCCCAGTCTCAGTTGCTGTCTCAGCATGCCCCAGGGGCAGGGCTGGCATTGCAGGTCTGGGGATCAAACCCCCGGCCCCTGTGCCTGCTTGTAAGTGCTTTAATCCACTGAGCTAATTGGCCGGCCCATCTCCGTATTTCTCTTGTGCTCTCTCTCGCTCCCCCTCTTGCTCTCCCTCTTGCTCTCTCATATCACAGAGAGGAATATTTTCAGATTCAGGTTGAATGTTATTTTTAAAATTTACTCTGAAGTTTGTGTGGTAGTCATCCTGATACTATAGTTTAGAACTGAAAGAATTATGTTTCTATTCTATCAAAAACATATACTTCTACAAACCAAGCATAAAGTGGATACTGCTATTATCATAGTTGGAATTTCAAGAAGTGGTTTTTATTTCAGTCTCATAGATATTATTCTCTATGAAGATCAGAGCACAAAAGTTGCTTGAATTCTGGGGCAAGGTTTCAAAAAATCTCTTGTCTGATGGAGGCCAGTGTATGTGAGACATTAGTCCAATTTAGAAATGCCTTCTTTTAACCAAAGGGTTTCTTGGCATTGCCATAAAATATACTGTGGCATTATAGAATCTTCTAGATTTAAACCCAGTATGATCATTTGTGCTTAAACTACTAGGAAAAGTGTTTTTGAATGAAAAATCTGAAACTTTTGTCAGCGTTTAAAATAAAATTGCAGCTGGCCATGGTGGCAGATGACTAATCCTAGCACGCAGGAGGCTGAGGCAAGAGGATTGCTATGAGTTTAAGGCCAGCCTGGACTACCTAGTGAGTTTTAGGCCAGCATGGATTTACATAGCTAAACTCTTTCTCAAAAAACAGAAAAACAATAAATTTTCCACTTTTGAAGTAGGTTCAGATCATGATTGTTTTCTTCAAGTTACTGCTGTCAAACTTATCATGAAGTAGGAATGCCTATACATGATTCTACTATTTAAAAAGTAACAAAAGTCCTGGATTTTTATGCTAATATAAGTGGCTAGGATAAGTTTAAGACAGTCTTGATAATTTTATTGAAAAGGTACTACTAGTTGCAAAACATTCTTATTCCCTCCGGTGTAGGCCTTTTTGCTTAGCTTTAGTGTGCTTTAGCCTCATAGCAGTTCTTACTTCCTAAATGAGTAGGGAGTAGGAATGTGGAGCTTGTCACTGAACTCTCTTTAAGTAGTGAAACATGGAAAGGTGATTGCCTCTGGTAATATAGTGTCTTTCTGGATGATCACACTCGTTCCTTGGTTGGTTCTTAGGGAGCTCAAGATCTAGTAGGTGCATCGGAAACCCTGAGAACATTGTTCGAGGAGAGACCAGGCTCAGAGGGATTTCACTGTGCTTCCCTGACCACTGGCTCTCAGGTTTAGGCCACACGCTTAGGGCAGGTCACTGTAGGGCCGAGCTTCCTATCTAGCATGACTTTTGGCCTCGTAGGACTTTTTTTTTTTTTTCTTTTTACATATTTGGTACAGGGTCTCACTGTGAAGCTCAGACTCTTAGTGATCCTCCATTTTTCAGCCTCCCCAGCACTGGCATTACAGGTGTGCACCACCACGCCTAGTCTCAGTGGCCAGCTCTGTGCACCCAGGGGCAGGACCAGCATGTCATGTGGTGCTGCGGATCATACCCTGGTCCCTGTGCTTGCCTAAGCAGGTGCTTAGTGCCCTGAGCTATCTTGCCAACCTCCTGAAGGGCCATTTTTGCATAAATAATTTTGTATAAAACAACACCTGGATTATAGTTGAAGAGGGAAAGGGGAAAATGAAGATAAAACAGTGTTTAAGTTATGGTAAATGTTTAATGGAAGAGTTTCCATTGAAGATTTTTGTGGGCTGAAGATTTCCTACAAAATTTTCCCTTTAGAAGGACACAGGACTTTGTCTTGGAAAAGCATTTGCTACACTCTTCCAATTATGGGTGGAAAGACAGCTACTAATCCAGTAAAACCACCTCAAAATGGATGGTTTATCATTTTTGGTTAATGGGTCAAATCAGTTTTACCCTGAAACAGAAGATTGCTGCAGACAGCTGCATGGGAATGTATTTTGCAGACCAAGAGTCTTTCCACCCGTCCTGGGCCAGTGTCCCTGAAGAACAGGATAACCTGCTTCCAAAGACATCTGACTCTTAAGCTGTGCACGGTAGTGCATGCCTGTAATCTCATCACTTGGGAGGCCGAAGCAGGATGATCACTAGGCGTTTGAGGCCAGTCTGGTCTACACAGGAGAGAGACCCTGTCTGAAAGAAAAACATTTAAAAAGACACCTGGCTCTTCTGTGGGAGGCTGGTTAGCCCCAACCAAGGAACCAGTAAACACAGCCAGTTCTGTGGCCATCTCATAGAGTAGAGGACATACAGTTCCCTGAAGCCATGGCAATCAAAGATTTTGCTATTTTTGTTTTTGCTTTTTTAAAAGCTTTATGTAGCTTCAATTTATATACTATGAAATTTACTCATTTTAAGTAACTTTCATCAGCATTTGCTGTCATTCCTTTTTCTTCTCACTCTGGTCCCAGGAAACTATTGATACATATCTATATAGATATATCTATCTATATATCTAACTGTTGATATATGTATCTATATATCTATATATGTAATTTATTTTAATGTATTTGGCACAGGGTGTCACTATGCAACTCAGACTTGTAGTGATCCTCCTGTTTTCAGTCTCCCAGTGCTGGGATCACAGGTGTGCACTCCTATGCCCAGTCTTGGTGGCCAGCTCAGCACACCCTGGGGGCAGAGCAAAGGATGAAACCTGGGTCCTTGTACTTGCCTAAGGAGACACTTAGTCTGCTGGGCTATCTCACTAGCCCAATATATTTTTCTCTATATAGATTTGTATTTTCTGAACATTTCATACAAATGAAATGATGTATGGGGGGGGAGCTCAGTGGGGATGGAACCCAGGGCCTCTCACTTGCTAGGCAAGCACTTTACTATTGAGCTGCATTTGCAGCATAAACATGCTCTTTTGTAACTGGCCTGTTTACTGAGTATAACAGGACTGATTTGCATGATAGCCCCAGAACTTTATTCTTTGGTATGGCCAAATAGCATTCTGTTGTGTGGGCACCCCATGTTTTGTTTTCTGTTTATCAGTTGATAGAAACTTGGATTATGTCCACTAAGGTCCTCTCCTCTTTTTTTCCCCTTACCCCCCCATCTGTCCTTCTCTCTCTGTCCCCCACCCTGTATTAATAGGGATTCAACCCAGGCAGTAGTACACTACATGTTGAGACTTCTTTAAGTTGCTCAGGCTCATCTCAGACTCAAGATACTACAGCCTCAGCCTCCCATGCAGTTGGGATTACAACCACAAACCACTACACTCAGTTGGTGTTTTTTTGAGGAGCTACATTATGACAGGCATGATAGCACATGATTGTAATCCCAGTACTCCAAAGACTCCAAGGCAGTGAGTTCTAGGTTAGCCTGGGCTACATAATGAGACCCCATGAAAAAACACTGGAAGTACGTTGTTGCCCGGTCTCAAAAAGGTAATTTAAATGACCTTGAAAAAGCACTGGATTTGGAAATAAAATGGACCAGAAATGGCATTTCATATCTTGTAAGCCTTGCTAAACCTTAGTAGGTAGATGCTAGAGCCCCACAGCTTTTGTGACTCTCCGATGGAGCTATTACTCGAGCTAATGAAGTATAAGCCAGTGGCCCCATTACCTCATGCTGGATTTTGGTGGCTAATTGGCCCACTGGGCCATTGTGTCTGCAGTGGTGTGTGCAGATGAGTCTGGAGCTGAAGGGACAGAGGATCCACCCTTGAGTGCATAGATCTCGGCATAACACAGACTTGGGAAACTGCTGCTGCTGAGTGTAGGACTCTGGGGCACTGTTCCTAGTGCTGCGGCTATGGTGGAGTTTAATTTGCGTGTAATTTCTACAAGGCACAGAGCAAACAGGTTAAGTAATGTCATGTGAGATAGTGATAAGCACTTTGAAGAAAGAGAAGCCAGGAGTGGGGTGGGGGAAGTGGCCACTGCTGCCTGCTGCCCAGGGAGGAGAAGGGCCAAAAGAAGGTGTTTCTGAGGTTATAAGCTAAGACCAGGTGGGCTGGATATCTAGAACCAGAACCTTCAGGCAGAGCAAGAGCAAAAGAAGTCCTTACTGGGAATGGGTTTGACATGTTCAAAGAACAAACAGCCTAGAGCCCCTCTTGCAAGGTGCAGCAAGGCTACGGCAGAGTGCATAGCACCGACAGCGGGGACATGTTCAGACTTTTGGTGCCTCTTACTTCCTGCTGTGTTGTTAAAAGGACAAAAGTCAAATATGAAAACTGAGGGTGAGCCCATTAAATTATACCAGGAAACTACCTTCCATTGTTTCTCTTCCCTGGCTTAGGTATTTTCCAACATACTTTTTTAATGTTGACAAGGAGTTAGCTTATGGTACTTTCAAAAATGTACTATTGGGCCAGAAAGCTCAGTGGCATAAGCACCTGCCTGGCAAGCACAAGGTCCTGAGTTCAATTCCTGGTACCAAAAATACTAAAAAATTAAAAAATGAAAAAATAAATTTAAAAGGTACCATTGCTGGCTGGGCCTCCCAGCACTTGGGAGACTAAGGCAAAAGGATTGCCTCAAGTTTGAGGCCAACCTGAGCTATATAGTGAGTTCAAGGCCTGCCTGAACTATGACCCACCAAATAGATGAAATATATGGTCATACCAAGTGTTGCTGAAGATGGGGTTAGATAGTGTTTCCATGCAGTGACCATGGGAGTGTAAATTGGTGCATCCCCTTGCCTTCCATTTGGCAGTGCTGTATCTGACAAGACTGAAAAGTCTCCTATGTGCTCTGCCCCACAATTTCAGTTTCCAGGCAAATTATCTACCTGTATTATCTATAAGGAGACATGTAGTTTCTTGCTTCATAGTCAGGAATAGCAAAATTTGCAAACCGTCTACATACCACTCAGCAAGAGGAATGGGTAGATAAAATGCAATATATTTGTATGATGGGTATGTATACCCACCATACAGTACATGTATATGTATACCTCTATATAAAAATAAAAGTATTTCTTTCAAGAATTTGCCTCATGGGATTATAGGAGCTGGAAAGTGTGAGGTTTGTAGGACAGGGTGGAAGGTGATGCTACAGTTAAATTTCTTTCTCAAGGAAGCTTCAGTTTTTTTCTTAATGTCTCTCATCGGATTTGATGACACTCATCTCATTTATTAGGGATAATTTTTTTCTTTTACTGAAGTCAGCTATTGGTAGATGTTCACCATATCTGCAAAATGCCTTCATGCCAATATGTGCTTTTGTGTTGTGCTGACTAACTGGATACTGTAGCCTAGCAACAAGGACATCTAAAACTAACCATCTTGGTAAGATACTCTATAGAAATTAAGAATAAGCACTGCTGGGGCTGGTGAGATGGCTCAGTGGTCTAAAGCACCTACTTAGAACAAGCTTAGCAAAGCACCTGGACCGCGGTTCAATCCCCCAGCACCACATGCCAGCCAGCCCGCCCCCTGGTGGGCTGAGCTGGCCACACACACACACACACACACACACACAAATAAATAAAATTTAAAACAAAAAAGAATAAGCACTGCTTGTGTGTATCCAGATGAACAGGTCTCAGAAGCATAATGTTGAATAAAAAGATGTAAGCGAGATGTATTATAGGATACTATTTACATATTTTTTCTAATGCACAAAGCAAAATTATATATTAATCATAACCCATTATGTCTGGCATAAGAGTATAAAAAGTTAGATTAGGAAGTTAGCAGCTGTCTTTAATTAATAGCTCTCCCTGGAAGGGAGGGGGTGGAATCTGAGACTTGGGTTGGTGTGGTTAAGGCTTCCTGTAGGTTTTTAGTAACTTTCCGCAAAGGGAGTCAGTATGACAGTGTTAACTAGTAGTAATTCCTTGGGGGCTGCAGGTGGCTGTGAATGCCTCGCCTTTTTTGATGGGAAAGAAGAGGGAGAAGAGCCAGAATGAGACTGGGCACGCTCATCGTGGCATGGCTATCGACTGGGTGAGAAACACTTGCTTGCCCAAGCAAGATGGGTCATATGATATCAGAGGGTTAACCATATTCACCAAAAATGACTACAATTATAGGAAAACACCTAAAAAGAAAATGAAAATATTGTACAGTCCCATAATGCCTCACTAAAATAAGTGCTCTAATGTCATGAAAGCGTTGTCATCTCACTTTATTTCAGTTTACTAGAAGGAACTATTGAGGTCTCAAGGCAAGTGAGAAGATTATAGAGAAACTACCTGGGCTAAACTCTTTTTCTTGCTGCCCAGAAAATCTCCAACAAGGTTTCAAAATACAGCTGAGGGGCCGGGGAGATGGCTCAGTGGAATAAGCACTTCCCTGGCAAGCACAGGGGCCTGAGTTCAATCCCTGGTTCTGCCAAGAAAAAAAAAAAAAAATACAGCTGGGTGCAGTGGCCTATGCCTGTAATCCTAGCACTTGGGAAGCAGAGGCAGGAGGGTCACTGTAAGTTCAAGGTCAGTGTGAACCGCACAGTGAGATCTCAAAAAAAAAACTCTCAAAGTTTCAATATCTCATTTGTAAAGTGGGGGTATAACTCCAGTGATAAATCAAATGAGCAAATTTGTATGGCAACTTTCTCTAGATCACTGGTGACGCATCTTGTTTTTCTTTTAAGGCAAAAAAATATTAATACTTATTTTTTTTTCTAAACTAAAACCTCAGTATTCAGGTTTAATTGCAATGTTGGTACTTCATAATAGGTAAGTGGGTTTTGGGTTGTAGTTTGGGGACTCCTCTCTAAAAAGTTCCCCATTGCTGCTCTAGTTGTTCTGTATATGATTTCTTTTATTCTGATGATATTTTGAGGTGAGAGAACTGATATTATTTATTTTTGTTTTATAGAGAGGAAGTAACCAAACCTAGAGATTGCTGTGTAAACAGGAATGTTGACCTATTTGAAGATTGGCTAATATTTTAGAGGTTTTTCTCTTGCAGTGTTTAGTGTCCTACAGTTGCCTCAGTGTCCTAAGTGTTGAAAGCTTTGAAGAGTACATGGCAAGTGCTCCATAGGGCCGGGAGTTTAGCTCAGAGGGAGTGTTTGCCTAACATGCCCAAGGACCTGGGTTCCATCCCCAGCACCAAAAAAAAAAAAAAAAAAAGAGAGAGAGAGAGAGAGAAAGAAAGAAAAGACAGCAACAAAAAACCCAAGTTAAATAGATAAGTGCTCCATAATGTTAGATTTTTCACCTTCAATCCTCATACCCCTTACAAAGTAAAATTATTATTCTCATTTTATAGAGGAAGAGACTAATGCTTAGAGAGAGGGCAATGTAATTTGCTTTCCTAAAAACAAGTGCAACCGCTGCTATTAAAACACTACAGGGGGAGCCGGGGAGATAACTCAGTAGAATAAGTGCTCGCCTGGCAAGTAAGTGCAAGGTCCTCAGTTCAATCCCTGGTACTGCAAAAAAAAAAAAAAAAAAAAAATTACAGATTGGACCAGCGGGATAGCTCAGTGGACTAAGCACCTACTTTGACAAGTGCAGAGTCCAGGCATGGTGATGCATGCCTATAATCCCAGTGTTGGAGAGGCTGAAAACAGGAGGATCACTACGAGTTCAAGCTGCAGGCTCAAACTCAAGCAGTCTCAACAAGCTAAGATCCTGTACCAAATACATAAATGAAAACAAAACAAAAAACTACAGATTGTGGAATACAAAGGCTGCATTGCTTTTTTGTTCCATAGTTTAAAAATAACATGTACTTTAGCTAAAATAACTAGATTAATGGCCAAAAGCCAGTATAGAAATGGATTTTCCACTATTTGAAAGGGCCAAAACTTTTAAAGAAAAACTTTCTGTAGCTAAACTTAAATAAAAAGTGAATTCAGCCATACATGTTGAACTTTTCTGGCTCAGAATTCTCTTCTCTGAGGCTCGTTTTAGTCTTAAGTCTTACTTAAATTTTACTTTTCATCAGAATCATCCTGATAGTGTTTTGTGTTTGGTGTTCATTGCTCTTGGTGTTTTTAAATGTTAGAGTTCATAATATATGAACATTTCAAGAGTTATATCAAGAAATCAAATTATTTTTCTTTGATTTTGATAAGGAATATGCTTAGCAAAGAACAGCTCTAGGCTTCTTTGTATGACTGTGTGTGCCATAGGACAGAGAAAGCTCTGAATTGTTTTCTTTTATTTTTATCATCTAGATACATAAGATTATTATAATTTAAACAAGAGATCACTAAGACCTGTCTTTTAATTAGGTGATGATTTGCTCTTTAAATTAATAGCTTTAAAAAATTATTGAACTCTTCCAGATTACCAATGAGAACGTAAAGTAATAGAGCCATTCTGTAAATAAGTCTGGCAGTTCCTTATGAAGTTAAACATACACCTACTCTGTGACGCAGCATTTGAACTCCTGGGTATTTGTCCTAGAGATATGAAAGCTTATGTTCATACAAAAGCTTGCACATGATTGTTCATATCAGTTTAGTTTGGAATAATGCAAAACTTGACATAATCCAAGTGCTCTTCATTATGTAACTAACAAGCACACCATGACACCTTCATGCTGTGAAATGGAATACTGCTAACAAAAATTGAAAGGAATAAACTGCTGAAGCACCACAAAACTTGGATCCATCTTTAAGGGCATTGTGCTAGGTGAAAAGGCTACCCTTTATAGGTCAGAGGGGAGCCAGGCATGGTGATACATACCTGTAATCCTAGCACTCTGGGAAGCTGAGGAGGAGGGTTACAAATTTAAACCCAGCCTGGACAACTTACTGAAACTCTGTCTCTAGATAAAAAGGGCTAAGAATGTAGCTCAGTGCAACATTCCTGGGTTCAACCCCCTGAACTTGCCAAATAAAAAAAAAAAAAAAAAGGTCAGGTACTGCATAATTCTATTTATATAACATTCTCAGAACAACAGAGTTGAAGATGGGTTTTACCAGTTGGTGGAGGTAGAAAGGAATGACTATACGGGAGCATACAAGGGAGATCTTTGTATTGCTAGAGTAAGTCCTGCATTATAGTTGAGGTGACAAGTGTATGGATGCATACCTGTGATAAAATTTCAAAGAAATAGTGAATACTCCCCCGATTCCCCCCCCCTAAAAAAAATGATACAAGAACTGGTAAAATTGCAGTAAGATCTGTGGATCCATTAATAGTATTGTACCAGTGTCCATTTCCTGATTTGAAAATGTACTGCAGTTGTAGAAGAGATTATTGGAGATGCTGTGAGAAGCTTACCTGGTAACTTGGTGTGATTTACATGACTGTATATGAGTCTTAAACTATTTTAAAATAAGAGCCAAAGGGACTGAGAAGACACAAATAGGAGCTGTGGCTCTAGGTATCTAGTGATTGGGTACTGATTGGGGTTTCACTGTCTTACAGAGGATGAGGGACAGGGTTAGCTGGCTTTGGTAGTGTCCAAGCCTAGGACAGCCACCTGCCCAGGGGATACAGGATATATGGACTTCAGTTAGGCAGGGCATTCACCTTATACGTTTTCTTCTCTCCCTTTTGAGAATACACCAAGATGCTAGCAAAGGAAGTGAAACAACAACAGAATTCTAAATCTGTAGTGCAGAGAGCTGAGAAGGAAACAGTTGACAAAAGGCCTAAAGAAATTTTGGGTACTAGAAAGTGGCCAAAGAGGAGTGGCTGCCTCTCAAGAACCTGAAGAGCCAACAGAAGAGTGCTGGGGAGCACATGCACATGAAAAAAGGGACACAGAGCTGGAGTAGGAGTCAGATATACAAAGTGGTTGCAGCCCAGGCTCCCTGTCCCACTTCAGCCACTGCCAGCAGCAAGCAGCTCCTGCTGCCTGACAGGCAAGAGATGGAAGGATCGCCAGGAGTTAGAGGAAAGCCTTTAACATGAAAGGAGGATAGTAAACAATGAGGAAAAGTAAGTAGATGACATGGGGATCTGGAATAGAGTAAAATACCAACAACTTATATTCAACCATAACAAAATACTGCATTTACAATCTAAGAATTTATACTCAGATATGACAAGATACTGTATGCATAATTCAAGGATATGAGGATACTTTGGTTGTTTCTCTGGCACTGAGAATCAAACCCAGGGCCTTGTGCAAGCACTCTACCCCTGAGCCACACCCAAGCCCTTCTTGCTTTGAGACAGGATCTTGTTAAGTTGCCCAGACTGGGCTTAAACTTGGCAGTCCTTCTGCCTCAGTTTCTTGACTAATTACCATGCCTGTCTCAGGAGATACTTTTCGAATGGAGCTATCAAAAAACTTTAAAACACTCAACCATTAAAAATACATCAAAAGCTTAAGTAGAATTGGGATGTATATAGAGATAATCAAGATAAACAGAAAATGTGAGAGAAAAAGTAAAATAGAGTGTAAATCTGATGTGTAAAATCCTCATCAGAGTTCCAGAAAAAAATGAAGAAATAAGAAAGGAAACAGGAACATTTTCCATGCCAGAAGGGCCTGATTTTCCACCTGGCTATGGTCCACCAAGTGCCCAGTAAAATAAATGGAAGAAACACCCACATTTGTGCAGACCAGTATTCAGTTTTACAAAACAAAAATAGGAGATGGTTTCCAGAAAATAACCTTTAAAAATGGGGAAAGCCACATACAAATAAAAGGACGACTGACTCCTCAGCAGTAAAATTGAATGTTAAAAACAGTGAAGCAGTATCTTTAAAATTCTAAGAAAATATTTCAATCTCTTATATTCTAGTCAGCAAAATAGCAAACAAATGTCAAGGTAAATTCACGGGGATGTAGATTTCTCTTTCACACATCATTTCATAGCTCATTTTTGGAGAATGATCTGCAGCAGAAAGGAATAAAGGAACATGTGGATCCAGCTAATGGGAGCTGTTAACGGTCAACCAGGGAGGGACACGCAAGGACGACAGTGTGGCAGACTGAGGGACAGTCAGACTAGACTGAGTAAGAGGACAGAGAGTCCTTAGAGATTCTGGGAGCAAGAAATGGAATAGATTAGCTGACAGCTTTGTATGTTTGAGAATAGTGTTGATAAGCCTCTGCTAGACCTGACAGGACATGCGGAAGAATTTAAGGTAGACGCAGAAAACTGAGCACAGGGAAGGAGAACGAGACAATTATTAATCCAGGAGAAAGAACAAGGCTTTACCAAAACAGAACAGGTATGTTCAGTACATTCCTTACATTGTAGTGACCAATATTTAGAAAGTCATAATAAACACTATTGATTTACTAGAAAAAAAATGCCAATTACTATTATAGGGTGAGGATCGAGGGTGGGCAAGTGAACTGGTATATTGAGCTAGGTCTTCATATACTGTACTAGAAAACAAATTAAGTCCCAAACTAAGAAATCAAGATATTCAAAAGCATAAATAGAATAACAACTTAGGTATAAGCTTTCTTGGGAATAAGAACAGGGATGGGAAGGGTTGCTACATGGGTCATTTTTCACTGTGAACTTTTTATCATTGTTGCATAAGTAAATCATCATGTGCTCTGCCAATCCTAGTGGAGAACCTTTTTCTTCTGAAGGGTGCATGTATAAAGTATCTGCCTCTTTCAGTGTTAGGTATTTTTTTGTTGTTCTTATCTCTTGATCATTACAGACAGTGCACATTTGGGGAGTAGAGGTGAGACTTCTGTTTGGAGTGATTAAGACTGTTGGAATTGATTGAGACTGCATAGCTCATTGTTCATAGATGGGACAGATACAGTCCACCATGTGTTCTCAGTCATGAGGTCAGCACCATAGAATGATTTGTTTTCTGAACTTCAGGGGCCAGGGAGATGGCTCAGTGAAATAAGCGCTTCCCTGGCAAGCACAAGGGCCTGAGTTCAATCCCCGGTTTGGGGGTTGGGGGGGAGTTGAACTTCAGACCCTGGCAGAGTGTGAAAGCACCTCTTGGAAGTTTCTGTTCACTTAATAGCCAAAACATTGCCCTTAATTATACGTTGAGATAGCTAGGTCACACACACCTATTTCTAAACAGGAGAGTGACATCGTAACAGTCTGCTTACACCCAGGAGTGTGCGTGCCTTGGCCCCTGGGCCCACAGTCCCACGGGGTGTGGTAGGATATGAACATGTGCTGCTGGCTCCATGTAGAGTAGGTTGCCTTTGGGCAACAGAACTGCCAAGGTCACGTTCACCTGCTACCTCTTGTCAGGTGAGGAGATATGTGTAGCTCACGTGATTTTTAAGTAGCTTTTGTGACTGTGTAGACTGTATTGTTTGCATGCACAGGTATCCTAGGCTATACGGTTACAAAATCCGACTATCACTTGGTCTATTGTTTATTAATTTGTTTTCTATATTTGTTTGTCAGAATGTTATGGAACAGTTCAATCCTGGACTACGAAATTTAATAAACCTAGGAAAAAATTATGAAAAGGCTGTTAATGGTAAGTCTTTTGTTTTCTGAATTGATCCATGTAAAGCACACATTAGTCACTCAATAATCATTTCACTTAAGTGCCTAACAAGTTTTAAATTTTCTTTAAATGGTAGAAGTTATCGAAGTTATCTATAATTTAATCTACAGAAGTTTGTATTGAGATAGTACACAATAATATTAATGTATTTAAGTGAGTGAACTGAATGATAGTGGGTTACTGTAAGTGATGTATTTTAACTATCAAATCATGCTTTTTTTGACATGGCTGAGTCTCTTATTTCATTGCTAAAAGACACATTTTCTACTTTTTAAACCAAATTCTTTGTAACATATGTAAGTGTGTCCTTACGACATTTCTATGTTAGTGTCCTATGCACAGGTGTTATTCTTTTACTTACAAAAGGATTTTTTTTTTTTTTTTTGACTAGTTCAGGCTCCCTTAAGGGTGGGTCTGATGCAGCTTCTGGAGGTGGGAATCAAACCGTGGTCCTATGCACCTGACTTTATTTGCCCAAGAAACACTTAAAACAATTGAGCTATCTGGGAAGCCCCCCCATTCTTTTATTTATAAAGAATTTCTTGCTTTTAGACATAGCAATTTTGAAAGTAACATGGGAAATAGTATTTTTATCCTGAATAGTGAAACATCTAGAGATGAGGCTTAGGGTCTCGTTTCAAAATATAGTGTAAGTGCTTCGTGTAAAATAAATTTAAGTCTTAGCACGTGCCTGTCTTTGTGAACCAGAGTTGTTTGCTAGTTTGAAGAGGTTTTCTTTGAGGAAGATAATATATAGCCATACCATTTCCTTACAAAAAGGTGAATGCTATTATAATGCATTAGTTATCACATTAAAATGCTACCGATCACCAAATTCTAACTTGTTTGTCAAGATGATTCTCTCTGTATATGTGTTAGCCCCCAAAAGACTTAGGCTTGTGGTTCACCCTCCACCATGATTCATTCACTAAGACCATCAAGTAACATAAGTAAAACATTTAGTTGCCATCCACTTTAGCTCTGAAGAAGGCTGTCAATCAAGTTTCATATGTTTTGTTTATCTCTTCTTTCCCTCTCTCATCACACCCTACCTTTGTTTGCTCCCTGTTGATAGTTTGAAAAGCCCTTTGACCTTCCATCCCTCAGTACAGATATGACCCGAGACTGGCAGTATGCTGTCTGAGCTCTGGATGACAGGGAGCCTCATTGTAGTTGCTGGAAAAGTAAACTACTTACTTACTTTCTTCTGCATTGCATTGCTGTGCTTTGCTTTTTTATTTTTTATTTATTTATTTATTTTTTTTTTTTGTGGAACTGGGGATTGAACTCAGGCCCTTGTGCTTGCCAGGGAAGCGCTTATTCCACTGAGCCATCTCCCTGGCCCCTG
>NW_004524607.1:17335768-17350142 GCF_000260255.1 Octodon degus | reverse complement strand
GACTGGCATGTGGTGCTGGGGGATTGAACCGTGGTCCCTGTGCTTTGCTAAGCTTGTTCTAAGTAGGTGCTTTAGACCACTGAGCCATCTCACCAGTCCAATTTATTTATTTTTTTGCCTGAGGCTTTGGGTATCAGGAAAAGCAGCAGGCCTGGGACTGTCCTTCCTTCCAGCAGGGTCATTGCCTTCTCCAGGTGCCTTCCCTCCACCCAAGTGCAAGAGCCTGGCATTGCTAACTCTCCCCTGGTGATTACCTAATCACAAGGCCACAAAGGCATTGCTATAGAGGTACCTGTAAAGGAAATCACTATGACCTGCCATGGCCTATTTGTTTGTTTGACTGCTTGTTTTGTTTGTTTTTGTTGCTTTCTTTCTGGCAAGAGCTGCCTCTTTGAGGCAGAGTTACAGGACAAGTCAGTGAGCTGCTTGCAGCTTAATCTACTAAAAGGACGTTTCCCAAAAGAGCTCTTATCACTTTAACACCTCCTGAGTTTATTCTACACTTTCATAAGTATTTCTGCCCACCTTCTGATTGTGGTTTTCCTGAAGCTACATTTATAAGAATTTGGAGTATAGCGCAAGGTGCCAGCCAGATCTGGTCACCATTACATTAGGAGGCAAGGCAACATGCGAAGAGCTAAAAGTGTTGTTTAGACCAGTGCACAGGAATCTGAGTAGTGGAGATTGGTGTGGACTGGAGCAGGCAGGAGGCCTTGGAGGAGCTGAGCTAGCCAACAGATGTTTGGTTTCAGCCAGCAAAAACTGCTTTTGATAGAAAAGGCAGCATTCCAGCCAAGGCTTGAGACCTGCACTGACCTGGTGAGATGTCAAGGGGGAATAGATGGGATCGGACCAGCAGACATGAGCATTTGAATGCTATATCTATCATCTATTGTTACACAATAAACTCTCAAACTTGGTAACTTGAGATCGTGGTTTATCTCTCTTATAAACTCTCACTTCTGCATTAATCAGCTGTCTCAGGGCTGGGGGATATGCAAGCTCTCTTTCCTTCAAGGAGGCCACACTGCATTCTTACACTGGGGCAGTGGTGTCTGCAGAGTATAGGCCCTAATACCTGACATTTACCAAGTCCCTGTGGGAATTATGCTAGCTGATAGCACATTGGCCGAGGCAAATCTTGTGTCCAGACAACTCAGGCGTGTGGAAGGGAACCCCACAAACTGAGAATTCTGGGAGGGATAATTCATTGAAGATCACATATAATGTAAAAATCTATAGTGAGCTCCAGGGAACAGGGGCTTATACTATGGACAGTAATGGCCTTTGAAGGCTTTTGAGTAAAACAGTAAGCCGATGAAACTATATTTTAGGGAACAGGTACGTATGTAGATTAATCTAGATTAATACCACTAAAATAGAATTAATATGTTTCATTCCTTACAATAATAAGTAGTACAAGCAACCTTAATGTGTTTACAAAGGAGGGCAACATCATGAAAATAATAACTGTGTTCTGCATAAGTTATATAATTTCTGAATTAATTCAGGTTTACCATAAAACCAAAGATACTTTACAAGACTGAGAAGGTTAGGTGATATGTGGCTTTAATGTAAATTAGCAATTAACTAATACTTTCAATTTAGTATGCAGATGCAGACTACAGTTTTTGTTCAAATATTGTGTAATCCTGCATCCATTCTCCCATAATTTGCTTTTCAGTTTATCAGTACTTTACAACTTGAAATCTTCATTCCAAAATACATATATTAACATGACAGCTTACTGGCTACACACCTTGTTTTGAGGCAGAGTCACTTTTTCTTCAGTTCCTGCTAAGACCAGAGAGTCAACAAGCACTATAATTTAGAACTGAGGAAGTAAAGTACCTTCGCAGGATTTGTGTACACTGCTTCTGACTCACTATTGACCTTGGGGATGTCCCAAAATCTGTAATCCACCCCCTTAGCAAGGGCTCATAACTACCTTGTCTCAACATTATCAGGTAGATTAAGTGATGACCTGAAAGAAGTCTACGTCAATGTTAATTATTATTGTACTTTTTATAATTACACTTTAAGGATTTTATAAAATAATAGTTTTATAAAACAGTGTAGCCAAGTATTACATTTTTTTAAGCTTATATTCAAATATGGTAAAAATCATAACTTAGTTTTTAAGACTCTACAATAAATGCTAAAATAGATAAATGTGTTCTGAGAGTGCTCTTCCTTCCACTGGACTTACATATGAATTAATTCTATGGCCCTTTCATTCCTTGTTTTTATGTTGTCCTTTAAAATCTAACTTTTAAAAATGTATTTGTTATAAATTGAGGAAAAGTATTATAGTAGAGCAGCCTTAGTTGCCTAGCCAGTAAAAGAGATAAGACAAGAGACTGACCAATTCTTCGGTGTGTGGGTGCGTGTGTCTCTCTTTTTCTAGTCTGTGATGATTTTGTGTGTCACTTTTCTTGTCTAGCTATGATCATGGCAGGAAAAGCCTACTATGATGGAGTGGCCAAGATCGGGGAGATGGCCTCTGGGTCCCCTGTGTCAACTGAGCTGGGTGAGTCAACATCCATTATGCAAACCTTCCTGTCATCCTGGACACCCTGAGGAGAGGGCAAGAAGTAGCCTGCTGGAGAGTAGAAAGGAGAGCGAGCTGGGCATCCCTAGTCTGTAGAACCAGAAGCTAGACTGGACAGCAGGCCTAGCGTGGTGCCTGAGGGCTGAGTGGAGGGGCTTCCCAACTTTTCTAAGAACTTGGACTTCTGCCTCTGGCCCTTGAGCTCTTGCCTTTGGCCTTTGATCCCCTAATTGCCAAGCCCAGGGAGCTCTGACCTACATTCTGAACCAGAAGAGGTGGGCAAGCCGTGCCTCTGACCAGGCAAGTGTTTCCTGTGACTCACCTCGTAGAAAACCCAGCTCCTTACATTGCCTTCTTGTCTCTCACTGCTTCCACAGTTGCTCTTGGTTGTGATTTTTCCGGTTTTGCTGGTATGAATCGCTCTCCTGTGCAGGCAGAGGTGGCCACACCCTGGGCAACAGGCGCAGAGCAGAGAGGCTGGATTTCTATTTACGGAGCCACTTCACTGTTACTGTCTCCTGTGGGGGAAGGTCCAGTTTTTAAATAGCCCTACACATGACCCTTATTTTTAAAACTTGTTGAATATGTTGTAGATATTTAAAATATTTGTGATAATTTGAAAGGTTCAGAAAAGCAGGAGGAAAGAATAGAAAGTGTGTGTGTGTTTCCAGTTAACAAGTGGGAAGGACAAGTTGAAGAAAAGTGGAAGAGTATCATGGGTTATAATGCTTACCTTTTGGTCTCAGAATGTTGCTTGGAAACTCAGACTGATCCATCAAAGACCAGAGCCAAATCAGAGGCTTGGGTAGGGAACTAGGCTGTTGGGCGTGAAGGGGATCTGGGTGCTTGTCCTTATTCCTTGGCAGTTTTCTGCTTGAGAGTTCATAAAACTGTAGTCAAAAGATAGACTGCAGTCCTGAAATTATGATACATGGTGAATAAGTCGATACCTCTGCATTTAATGCAATCAATAATGTGCAGAAGTGTTTTGAAATCCTGGCTTGGGTGCTGCAGGGACTATAACTTCCGTGTGTCCTGACGAGGACCAAACTGGAAAGTCTGTATAAGCAAGATCAATTTCATAACCTGCAGCCAGCCAGACACACAGCAAAGCAAAACTGAGCAAAAGTTAGGACATTTTGACAGATGATAGAAGAATTTATGACATTTTGGAGAATAATTGGGGTAATTATAGGTTTCCAAAAATAGAACTAAATTAACAAAAAACATCCTATTTGTGTCAGGCATCAGGAAAAAATATGACCCTTATATTAAAACATATGGTGCTCTGAGTCACCATCATTCAGTTTGCCTTTTGAATGTTTTATGGTGTTGCCACTGTTTAAATAAGACTTCTGTTCCACACCTTACTTTATTCAGCCATGAGTTCATAATGTTGAATCCACTATTTCCACAGCAACAGTGTGGGTATAAACACAAACTTGAAGGTACAATTTCAGTAAGGAAAATATGTTGAGATGGCCAAGTTTCTTTCATGTAGATGTGTATTCAGAGGGCATAGAAGTAACTTTTATTTCTAGTTTTATTTTTCCAAGATATGATTTTGCTTATGTTTACTATCTCAGAGTTATTAGTTTTCTTTTACAGCAATCTCATGATAAAATGCTACCTCAGTAAGAGTTGCTTTTGGAAGCCTAATGTTCGGGTTTTTGTTTTTCTTTTTTCTTTTTTTTTTTTTTTTTTTTTTTTTTTTTTTTTTTTTTAGAACGGGGGATTGAACTCAGGCCCTTGTGCTTGCCAGGGAAGTGCTTATTCCTCCCCGGCCCTGGAAGCCTAATATTAATCTCTTTTGACTCACATAGTTTTTGTTTTGTTGCTATTAAAGTTTAGATTAAAATATTATTCTATATATCTTTAAATTTCCTGTATACAAGAGTAATGAACAATTAGCTTTTTTTTTTTTTTATTTATTTATTTGTGTGTGTGTGGCCAGCTCAGCCCACCAGGGGGCAGGGCTGGCTGGCATGTGGTGCTGGGGGATTGAACCGCGGTCCCTTTGCTTTTGTTAAGCTTGTTCTAAGTAGGTGCTTTAGACCACTGAGCCATCTCACCAGCCCCAACAATTAGCTTTTTAATCAAGGGAATTCTACTTATTTATTTTTTGACACCAGGGATTGAACTCAGGACCTTGCACTTGCCAGGCAGGCACTTAAGCCACTGAGCTATCACTCTGGCCCCTCAATTAACTCTTTAAAAGCTAAGTGTGGTGGCTTATCCCTGTAATCCCAGCACTGTAGGAGACTAAAGCAGGAGGATCCTAAATTTAATCCCAGACTATGCAGTTCAGTGAGACTCACAACAAAAAAGTAAGAAAAAGAAGAAGATATAATTTAGTGTGAAAGAAGGTATAACTCAGTGTGAAAGCCCCGCTTTCAATTCCTAGTACTGCCCCATAAAAAGATCAAAGTAGATTGAATTTTTGTTATTTTCAAAGATTTTATTGTATAGTTAGCTGCCTTTTTGGTATTGGTACTCATAATTTAAGAGATTAATACATATGTGAAGATCATGAATTATTTCAAAATTTTCATTTAATATGTTTGGTGAATCCAACCATTAGTAAAGACAGCTACAGCAATACTACTACTGATTTCTAAATTTGGATATTTATTTTTTTATTTGTTGTGTTCTTGTTTTGACACAGGGTCTCACTGTGTTGTTCAGGCTGGCCTTGAATTCATTGTCACCCAAGCAGCTTCCGAGCACTGAGATTACAGACGTATACCACCATGCAGGGCTTTTGTTTTTGTTTTTTTGAGACAGGATCTTATTAGGTAATTTAGGCTGCCTTTCAACTTGATATGTAGCCCAAGCTGGCCTCAAACTCAAAGGGGTCCTCCTACCTCAGCCTCCTGAGTTGCTGGGATTACAGGCTTGTGCCACCATGCCTGAGTGATATTTACATTTAGTTATCCCTTTTCTGGAATCAGCTCACCTATTACTGTCTGAATAATTTAGGATGCTTTTGCCCAAAAGTAACAGAATACTCAACTCATGGTGGTTAAGCAATAAACATGCTTATTATTCCCTAAGGCCAGAAGTAGCAAGTTACCAGTTAAGCATCACTAAGAACTAAGATTTCTTATCTCTCTCTTCTCATCTTCATGCCCTTTTTCTTGTGGTACCAGGATGGCTACCAATCTGGCCATCTTTTTCGCTTGTCTGCAAAGACAAAAAGGAGAATTTTTTCTTGGGTGTGATCTTTTAGGACCAACTCTTTGTCCAGGACTCCAACAGACAGCCCCCCATGTCCTGTACTCCAGTTTAAATCATCTACCCCCAGGCAGAGCTGCCAGAAAGTCTTCAATGTTGTGGTTAGCCAAGGACTGCTGAGGAAAAGGGGAAAGGAAGAGGGGACACAGCTCTCAGGAAGTAGCCTGCTGATGGTCCCACATCAGGCATCTCTGGCATTCAGGTCTTGTTTCAGCAACTTTTGATGAAGGGGAAGGCAGTGTACAAACGTGATTGCTCCAGCTGTTTGATGGGAGCTCCTGTTGTTTCTGTTTTGTGTGTGTGTCTGATGGGAATGACATCTTCTGCCTCATGGGATTTTGTGTCTTCTGACTGATGTGGGGATGCTTCTGACTGTTTCTCTTGTACCTTTTGGCATATTTTCCAGAAGACCACAGCCATCCTTCCCAGTCTGTTCCTACTTGGAAGTGGAGAACCAAACACAGAGGCAAAGTAGGGCACTGGGATAGTTGTGAGTTTCTTTACCTATTTATGTTTCCAAGCTTTGGAGCATCTTGTGATCTGGAACTCATGCACATCACCTGTCTACCTCTCTCCTTCTGTTTCTCTGTCTTCCTTCAGACATCCACAGGGGCGGGCCAGCAGGTGCTTTCCCTTGTGCTCCCCACAGCCTTGTGATTGAACATTAGGGGAATAGAGAAAGTAAAAATCATCCCCACACAGTTACTGCTCTAGTAAAACCACTTATTACACTGTATCCTTCCTGTTTTTTTTCTAGAGAGTGCGTTCTCATGTGGTGTGCCTGCACTTGTCTGAATGGCTTTTCCCTGCACTCACACAGTAAGAGTAGTGACAGCACAGATAGAGCTCTTGCTCTGTGCAAGGCCCAAGTCAGCACCGTACACATGTGGTGTCAGCATTTGGTTCTCTCAAGAGCCATGTGTAGGTATCTGGGCCATCTGTCTCACAGGTAAGGCCTGGAGGGGAGGTGCCTTCCCCAAGGCCACTGAGCTAGTTGGTGGTTGGCCTCAAGTCTCACCTCTTCACTTCATTCCCTGGTACAGTTCACTGAGGCCAGGGGCAGAGCAGGGAGCCAGCTAGAAAGTAGGCCACTGAAGAGGAAGACAATGGAACTCCCATGATGGAGTCATTTTAAGAAGGAGATGAAGAAAGAGTTATTAGTAATGACAGTGGAGCTGCCTAGTGTAGTAATTAGCAGTGACCAGTCCTTTTGGGAACAATAGTTTCACTAGGGTCCTGACCTTAAATGTCAAGTGTCAAGAGGTTAGGGATAATGAAAATTCTGGCAGGCTGAGACAGAAGGATCACAAGTTGGAGCCTAATCTGGGCAACTTAGTGAGACCCTGTCACAAAATAAAAAAGGGCTGGGGATGTAGCTCAGCACAAAGGCTCTAGACTCAATCTCTAGTATTGCTTTAAATTAAAACATAATCATTTTTAAAAAGCAAATTGCCTATCTAACACACACACACAGAGATAAGTGTTGCTTAACTTTTAGATTACGGTGCTTCCATCCAAAAACTGAGGTCTTGTTACCACTGTGTCATGATGTGCCAGCTACTCTACTTTGTCCCCTCGTTTCGTCCTCATTAGACACTGGGTGAATTTTTCCTGGCTGGTCTTCAGGGTCCAATGTTTCCGTAGGTGGCTGATAGACCCTAAGCTTCAGCACAGGCTGAGAGATAACCTCACTGGGTGACCACACTGGGTCACTCATCCCTACCAATGTACTTTGCAACCAAGCAAAACTGGGGCTAGGGTTGTGGAGGTGATTCCCTCTGAGGGGGTTGGGACTTCTTGCTGCCTGGGTTGCAGAGAAAACTCTTGTCCTACTGGAGCCCAGGAAAGATCCAGGGCAGTGAGGCCAGGCCATACTTCACTTTCCTCCCAAACTGCCATGTAGCAGGCTACCTGTCACCTGAGAGATGTTCCATGGCTTTATGTAATTTTTTTTTTTTTTTTTTTTTTCCCCGATACCAGGGATCAAACTCAGGACCTTGCACTTGCCAGGCAGGTGTTTATGCCACTGAGCTATCTCCCCAGCTTCATGTCATCTTTATGAATGATGAAATTTCTCCTACCAAGTAGATAATGTCAGTTTATAAGAATATACATTTTTCCCTTGGTTATTCTTGATAATCCACGAGCCAGTTGTTCCATTTTATCCTGCGTATCTTTGTTTTCTATTTCATTAATCTCTCTTCCTGTCTTTGTTTTCTTCCATCTTCAGGGTTATTCTATTCCTTCTCTCATGTCTTCAATAGTGTAGTCCTGGCTTTTCATGGTAATAGGACCAGGACCATAAGAATGATTATGCAAGTTGAAACAATGTAGTCATCATAACATTCAATGGAGAAAATTGTGTTTATATTTTGATCTTAAAAATGCTTGTCAAGAATATTTAAGACTATTATTATTTAAAATGTATAGGGAAATAAAAAGTAATAAAATTGATATTTGTGCACTATAATTTAAATCATTAGAAACACGAAGAATTAGTGGTTTGGGCTATAAAAATTATCAAATAATTTTAATAGTACTGTCTTCTTGTGTATAACTAAGGATGTGGAATAAACTTTTGTCCTGTGAATTAACAAATGGTCATATTCCTTTCCTTTTCTTAAATATCTTGACTGATTCCAATAGGTTTGTGTTTTTTTTTTTTAATTCAACCTATTGGAATCAGTCAAAATAGCTAAAAAAAAAAATACAATTTTTCCTATTATATTGTCATGACACAAAACATTTCTGTGGCCAAATGTTCTGGGGTGGGGGGTGGGTTCACTCTCTACAAGCAGTTCTGTAGCAGGCACCAACTGGGTGTCTTTGAATTCCATTTGACTCTCATTACCTACTTGAAGAGGTTAGGGTGACAGATCCCACTGGTTGAGTTCAATCCCAGAAGATGCTGTGTTTCAGAACCAGATGCAGTAATGAGTTGTTCTCCACACTTTGACTTGTCAGCTATAAATTGGGATTTCCACTGTTTTCTGCTGGGGTTTGACTAACTTGCTAGAGCAGCTCACAGAGCTTGGGGAGCACTTAGGACTGGTGAACTATAAATGATTCTGGTGAAGAAATGCTTAGGCAAGTTAAACAGAAAGGATGAGGAGCTTCTGCGCCTTCCTGGGTGTGCTACCCTCTAGAAGCCTCTGCATGGTCAGCTCTCTAGAAGTTGCATGAATTTCATCTGTTGGGATTCCTTAGGAAGCCGCATTACACAGCCATGATGGACTAATAAGCTACTGGCTGCTGTCCTGACAACCAGCCCCTATCATGAGCCTGTCCAGGAGCCCCCAGCATTGGTCAACTCATTAGCATACCAGAAGGCACTTATCGCTCAGGAGCCTGAGCTTCTAAATACTTTAGGAGCTGTATGTATGTTAGGAAACAACAAAGACCACATATTTACTTCATGGTGTCACAGGCAGTTTCCAGCGATTTCAGTGAAGCTATCAGGAAGTATCTTCAAGAGTTCCTTAATGTGAAGAGAGTTTTGCTGCGTTGCTCTCTTTGAAACATCTTCATATTTTTCGCCACAAGCACCGTCTTCTGTGAGAATGATGAATTTGAGCCTCACTCGGTTCCTGTGGCTACACATCGATCCTCTCAAACCGCAGCTGCGTCAGCATTCTCAGTCATCTGTGTCTTCCTAATGCCATTGACATTTGGCCCAGTATTACCCACTGTTCACTGCTCTTTTAGTTTTCTTTCGCTGCACTTTTGGTTTTTCTGACCAATTTACCTTGCAGTTACTCATTTTTGTAACATATCATGTGGATTAGTAACAACTACACATTTTGGCCTAATAAGTCTTGGTATCTAGTATGAAGTCCTCTCGCCTTGCCTTTATTCAAGATTGTTTTGAGTGTTCTGTTTTTTTCTTTGTGTGGAGCTGTGGGTGAAACCCAGAGCCTCATGCATGTGAGGTGAGGCTGTAATACTGAGCATCCCTAGCCCCCGTCTTGGGTGTTTTAGAACCTTTCTGTTATATTTTAGGATCAGCTTAGCAGTTTCTATTTTTTAAAAATGTCCCAAGATTTTGACCTGGAATCCATAATGTCTTAATATTCAGTAATCTGTGAAGATATGTATCCTTTCATTGATGTGAGACAATTAATTTCTGGGGTGGTTTGTTTACTTGTTGGTTCATTTTTTGAGGTAGGGTCTCACAATGTAGTTTAGGCTGGTCTTGAGCTCACTGTGTGCCTCAAACTCTTGGCATTCCTCTCTCAGCAGCCTCCCAAGGGCAGGGATTAGAGACATGTGCCTCCTCAGCTGGCTTTAATTTTTGTATTTTTAACTCTAGAAGCCTTGAACATTTTTATAGGCTCATCAGAGACATGGTAGTGTTTTTTCCTATCATAAACAATATTTTTAAATATTTATTATCTAATTGCTAGTTCCATTAAGTTCTTAATTTCAGAGACATTACTGTAAATTCTATATACTCTAGTTCTTTTTAAATCTCCAAATTAATGTTGAGCATATTTTCTAGTGACTTAAGGGAAAATTCACATGTAATTCACCCATTTAAAGTAAATAGTTCAAGTTGGGTGTGTAGCTCAGTGGTAGAATCCATGGCTCATATGCCTATGGCCCAGGGCTTGATTCCTTAGCACCAAAATAAGTATAATGTTTACTGTATTCACAAAGTTGTGTAAATATTGCCACAGTCAGTTTAGAATATTGTCATCACCCTAGAAGGAAACTGTACCTTTTAGCAGTCACTTCCTATTTAATCCACCCTTGGCCATATGTAACAGGTAGCATACTTTCCACCCTATAAATTTATGCTGGGCATTTCATATAAATGAAACAGTACAATATGCAGTCTTTTATGCATGACTTCTTTCAGTTAGTAGAATGATTTTAAGGTTTATATTGCAGTATGTCTCAGTACTTCATTTTTTTTTCCTGGATGAGTAATATATTCTTACTCAAATTGTGCATCCATCATCTGAAAATTTGTAACTTTTTGAGTGCAACGTGACCCACAGGAGAAAGTTCCATACCAGACCTTGTGGGATGGGTTACAGTCAAAATGCAGGGCACTAAATAGACTGTGTAAAGTGAACTGCAGGGTAGGTATATAAGGTGTATGTGAAACATAAATGAATTTTTGGA
Source organism: Octodon degus (assembly GCF_000260255.1). Lineage (NCBI taxonomy): Eukaryota > Metazoa > Chordata > Mammalia > Rodentia > Octodontidae > Octodon > Octodon degus. The sequence goes on along the minus strand of NW_004524607.1, from coordinate 17,339,230 downwards.
CATGGGTCACATCCCCAAGATACCTTGTTATATATGTGCAAATATTTCAAAATTTGAAGTCCAAAGTACTTCTGGTCCCAGGCATTTCAGGTAGAAGATACACAGCCTGTATAGATTTTGACATATTTATTTATCCATTTACTAGTTGAAAACATTTAGGTTGTTTCCACTTTTGTTGTTGTTGTTTCTACTTTTTAATTATTAAAATTAATGCTGTGAACATTCATGTACAAATTTTATGTACACAGATTTTTCTTTCTCTTGGTTGAATATTTAAGGGTGGAATTCCTGGCTCCTATAGCAAGTCAAAATTAAACCATTCTTTAGAGGATCTGTCTGACTTGTATAAAATATGCCATTTTACTTTTTATTTTTTTATTTTTAGGGAAGGGTCTACAGGGTATTCAGGGTCTCACCAGTAGATCAGACTTGTAGTGATCTGCCTGTTTACAGCCTCCCAAGAGCTGGGATTACAGGCACACGCCACCACACTCAGTCTCAATTGTCATCTCACCGCGCCCCTAGGGTGGGGCTGGCATGGCATGCCCGGGGGATCAAACCCCCAGCCCCTACACCAGCTTGCAGGCACTTTAATCCACTGAGCTATTTGGCTGGCCCAAAATGTGCCATTTTATATTCCCACCAGCGTATGAAGGTTTCAGTTTCTTAACAACCTGTCCAACACTTGTTATTGTCTACAGTTTTGTTTTGCCATACTGGGTATTTACCATACTGAACCCAGGGCCTTGCAAGTGCCAAGCAAATGCTATACCACTGAGCTACATCCCCAGCCCTTTTTTATATTTGTTTTGTTTTTGATTGTAGTGCTCCAAATGAATGTGAAGTGGCATCTCATTTTGCTTTTTTTCCCCCCAGTACCAGGGACTGAACTCAGGACCTTGCACCTGTCAGACAGGTGCTTATGCCGCTGAGCTATATTCTCCTAAGGCATCTCATTTTGATTTTCATTCTTTCTTTTGTGACTAGCATCTTCTCATGTTATTACTGGCCATCCATATTTCATCTGTGGAGCAAGGTCTCTTCAGATCTTTTGCCCATTTTAAATTCAGTTATCCTTTTATCATTGAGTTTACAAGTTGGTTTTGGTAGTTTTGGGTTTTGTCTTTATTTTTTCATTTATGTAGTAATTCCATTGTTTGAAATTCTTGCACTGTAATCCTGCTGATGCTATTATTGGATTCTTTTGGTCTCATTCATGAAGGATACTTTCTCTGAGGGTTTTAAATCACCCTTTCCCCCCCTCTCCCATCTAGTGTAGAAGGTTTGCTGTTGGAAATCACTAAAAAATGAAAAGGAAAAAATGCCTTTGCTGGGAGAGCTTCTGTGGTTCCTTGATAAATAATGTAGTTTATTTCTTTCAAAGAAGTCAACATTGTAATGTAAATACACAAAGTTGGAAAGTTACAATTTTCTAAAATGTCATAGTGACATTTAAGTTATCTGTTATTCCCCTAGACATCCATTTCATTTTCTTAAGACCTTAGTTTTTTTTTTTTATATTATTTTTGAAAGTGATATAAAATTGATCATCTTAGGAAATAGCAAATTCTGGCCACTTTTAAGCTAATACTTTCATTTACTTGAAGATAATAGCATATATTTTTAAGTCTCTTTCAAAGTCATTTTGCCAAAATATCATATTTTATCAATTATATTTTACTTAACTACAGGGGTAACCAAACTACAGAGACTGGTCAGCTCTTCTTTCCAAATAGTTTTACTGGAACATGACTATACACATTTTTTCATGTATTGTTAATGGCTGATTTCAGCCTATAGTGGCTGAGTTGAATGGTTGCAGAAAGCCTAAAATGTTTATGATCTGGCTCTTTATAGACCCCTTCCCAGACAGTGGAGGACCTTAGTATCATACAGTTGCTTAAATGTGAGTAGTCATGTGAAGGAATTGAGATCCTTTTCTCCAAAGAAAAATGTGTCTTAATAACATCTGTCCAAGCACCCAGATTTAACAGACATTTCACAGCATGAGTCTTAACCATCACAGTAGTATAAAAAGCTTAGGTCCTTAACCACTTAGCCTTATTGCTGAGATTAACCAGCCAACCAAAACCTAGAGCTTTGTGGAGGGATATTTAGCAGGTAAAACATTTGCACGCACTGTGTTTAGGTGATAAAATGTTTATAGGGTCAAATTCATGTGACACTGTGTTGTCAGGGTGTGTCCCTACAGGAACACAAGTCATTCCCATGTATACACAGCTCAACTTGAGGCAGTATACTGTACTGACCTGGCAGTGCTCACTTAAAAGAGGAAACTGAGGGCCAGTGAGATAGCTTAGCAGACAAAACACCTGCTTTGGCAAGCGCAGGGACCAGGGTTCATCCCCAGTCTCACATGCCAAGCCAGTCCTACCCCCAGGCATGCTGAGCCTGTGACAGAGTCTGGGCATGGTGGTGCATGCCTGTAATCCCAGCACTGGGGAGGCTGAAAACAGAAGGATCCCACGAGTCCAAGCTACATATTGAGGCCGTGTATAATACCCAAATGAAAAAAATAAGTAAAAATAAAAATAATGAGGAAACTGAGATTTGAGTAAAATTCTAGGGTTTTTGTCCTGTTTTGTTTTTTGAGACAGGAACTTACTATGTCGTACAGGCTGGCCTTGTACTTGTTTTATGTAGCCCCAGCTGGTCTTGGACTCACAGCTATCTTCTGCCTCAGCCTCTTGAGTGCTAGGATTGTAGGCATACTCCAACAGGCCTGAATGAACATCCAGTTTTGTCCTTAAATCAATCAATGTTTATTTTAAAACTTAGAATATATTGAGAAGTTGAAAGAGAAAGTAAAAATGGTCGGGGAAATATTTTGACAAAAGATTTGAAAGAACTTTTGAGTTAGGTTTTTTTTTTTTATCAAAGATTGTTCTTATTTCTCAAAAAATAAGACTTTCTTTGAGAAGTTTATAAATTTTCCTTGAGCTCCTTACAGCTTACTGTTACAAAAATTTAAGCTTTTACTTTTTTGTCCATTATTTCATTATTTTGAAGCTCTTACTTAATGTTTGGGTCAGTTTCTTAAGTTGGGCGCAAAATAGATTTTTTCTTCTCATCAGGGAACCTGGAATGTCACAGATACAGTTATTGATAAGATGTTTACAGGTTATAAAACTTCAAAAAAATACTACTGTTTGGCAATATTCAAAATGTAGCTTGACAGTCTTTGGTTTTAAAAAAAGTAAGCCCTCCGAAATACTAAAAGATTCTCAGAGAGGTGTCACTAATTCACAAAAACATTACAGATATATCCTTAAGGTCCAAATAAAACAATTCATACTAGCATCACTGAGAGTGCCGCTGAGCAAAAGTAGGTATTATTGACCAAAATTACTTGATCTTTTAGTTACAGGTGAGGCTCACTTTTTTTGTTGTTGTTTTGTATGGACACAGGTTCTTGTTATGTACTTTCTTTTTTTTTTTTTT
>NW_004524607.1:17325894-17334723 GCF_000260255.1 Octodon degus | reverse complement strand
CTTAACCTCACTATCTCACTGCATTTCAAACATCTTAGGCATAATAAGGAACAGGTATTTTTCATCAAGTATTGATATGTTGAACTTTATGTTATGTACTTTCAACTGGCCTTCAACTCACTATGTAGCCCAGGCTGGCTTTGAACTCGCAGTTCTCCTGCCTCAGCCCCTAGGGTCTAGGATTACAGGCTTGCAGCACCATGTCCAGTTTAAGGCTCACTTGAAAAAGATGAAATCTTTTCCATAAAAGTAGAGAAACAATTGGGGGTTCATTTTATTTACTTAACAATCCATGCTGTACATTAGATACTGTCCTAAGTACCTCACATTATCTCCTGCAGTTGTCATGACAGACCCATGAGTTCTGCTATTAATGTTTCCATTTTTCGTAGTTGTGGAAACTGGGGTTCAAAGAGAATGATTCCTGAGGTCACTCAGCCATTAATAGCTGGTTAATTTGATCCTAGGCAGTCTGCCAGGCATGTGACTTAACTGCCAATTTAATTTTCTATATGTCATAGGCTTTTCTGACATGATTTATGCCTGTCAGATTACCCTGTCCTTTATAGGTCAGCAAAGTAAAGATTTTGTTAAGTAGCAAGTCATCATATGGTCTGATATTTTTAGGAGATGAGGATAAGTCTGTGTTTTGTGTTTTCTTCAGACGTAGTCAAGATTGTAGTTTTACCATGGAATATTTGTATCGTGATCATTTAGCCCAGCTTTTTTTAAATTGTATGATTCAGATTGGGATTTAGAAAAAAAAATCAGAGATTGTGCAAGTGACTATGCTTACCTCAGCTTTTATCTGGCTGTTGCTTCCCTACCATTTTTGTCCCTTTGGGGGCAGAAAAGGTCCTAGATACAAATTGTAAAGAAAGATAGTCTTATAATTAACTTATAAATGTGTAACTCACAAAATCTATTTTCTGTAAACCATAAAAGTCCATAATAGGCATATGGGTATAAATATCTATAAATTTCTGCGACTTTAAGATTTGTATTATAAATTGTACTTCTTTATGAAAGTAGTTATCAGAAAAGTACTCGCCTTAGCTATGAAGGGTCTGCACGTATACCCTTTTCAGTAACTAACAAAGACTCCAGATGGGCATGGTGGTACACACCTGTAATCCTAGCACTTGGGAGGTTGAAGCAGGAGGACTGTTGCAAGTTCAGGCCCAAACTGGGCTACAGAGTAAGCTCAAGGTCAGTCTGAGCTGCATAGGGAGACCCTGTCTCAAAAAGACAAAAAAAAAAAAAAGATTCCATACATCAAGGCCAGCTCATCAGATCAAAATTAGCCAGCTTAACATTTAATACTTCCAGATTGCTTGGCACATCCTAAATAGAAAGCCACAACAACATTGCCTGCTTTTCTTTATACTTTGTTATACCTGTCCATTCCTAGACTCTTCAAATTCTGAAGTATGCAAACAGAAACTTACCATGTTTAAACTCAAGTTTTTGCCCAATTGGTCCTTTTCTCCTAAAAGAGTATTGAATGTCTTAGTGACTTGGTTGGGAGGATACACTCTCATTCTCATGCTGTCAGCCACAGCTAAAAAGTAGCTGGTCTTGATGAGGGGGCCACAACACTGGACTGGGTGACTGACCTGTCATGGTATGTGGGGTGGTGGGTACAGTGAATCTAGAGGGCTCTGCCTCACCCATGACTACTGCCCTTGGTCACCATAGCGTCTTACCTTCCCTTACGAGTAGATGCAGAATTCTTATTCTGCTCCTAACACTATACTGTGTCTGAAATTAAGGTTCAAAAATAAAAACCCAGTGTTGAAACATACAAGTTGAAGGAATTTACAGCATTCTGAGAACACAAGTAGCTGTGCTAGGAAACACAGGAAGAAGCAAAAGGGCATGGTCCCTGTGACAGTGGACAGTGAAGTAAAGGGTAAAAGGGCTACCCAAAGACAGATGTAGTTGGAATCATATAAAGTATAGAACCTGGCAGGGCCATACCAGGCACATTCCCAGCATGCAGCGGTGCCTAGGTGGGAACACACAGTTCTGCATGGGGGATTAGATACATCTCTTATTAATGGTGGTAGGGTTCTAAAAGATTTTTTGGTCTTCAGCCACTGGAAGTAAATGTACTTCATGCAGCCTCTACTGTTCCAGATGACTTAAGAAAACTATTAAAAGCAAAGATGCCAAGCACATGAAAAAATGCACAAAGGACAAAAAAAGGCCGGCAAGATAGCTCAGCAGACTAAGCACCTGCTTAGGCAAGCTCAGGGACTGGGGTTCCGTCTTCATTCTGCATGCTGCACTGCCCCCAACCCCAGGCGTGATGAGCTAGCCACCAAGTCCAGGTATGGTGGCACATACCTATAATCCCAGCACTGGGGAGACTGGAAACAGGAGGATCACTACGAGTCCAAACTGCTTAGTGAGACCCTGTACCAAATACATTAAAATAAATAAATTAAAATAGACATTGTAGTAGTTCAAGAGGCAGGCTGTACATTGTACTTAACTGGTAGAACCAGCAATTTACAAATGTTTCTTCAAAAAGTTCAGGCAGCCCAGCAGCAATTCCATAACATCTACTTGTTACCTTGTTCTCTTCAACTTTTCATGCAAGAGGAAATCTGAGACTTGAGCTAGGGTCCTGACTGGTGAGACTCTTTAGGATGGTGTGCTATATTTTTCATAACACTTCCCAAGTACACTGTATCTTGCATCGCCCATAAGGGATTTTCATTGGCCCTGTCTAGGATGCATAACACAGCAGAGGAGTTTGCTCCCATTCACAGCAATATGTAATTCAAGAGTCTTAGATAATTCTGAACATAGTCCTGTGAGGGAGAAGCTATATCTGGGGATATAGCTTAGTGGCCCAAGTACCTGCCTGGCAAGCACAAAGTCCTGTGTTCGATTCCTGATACCAAAATAATGTGAGGAAAAAAGTGTTCTTCCAGTTTGAGGGATATGAAAATAGAAAGTTGGTCACCTAACTGGTCTAATGTCATACAAGCTGTAAGGAACGAAGTTTGGGTTTAAATTCAAATGCACTGATTATCTGAATAGTGGAGGATTTACCTAACTCGGAGTTCAAGCTTTGAGCCACTCGTTCTTCCACTACCCTTCTTGTTCCTAACTATAAACTTGTCATTTTGCATTCCTAAAGACCCTATAAGAGTTCATTGTCTGTGCAAGGAGCACATCATGAAAGTATTCTGTAAAAGCTGGAAGGTTGAGCATGTAAGAGGATTTAGACTTCCTATGTGTTGTTCCTTACATCTGGGGGGAGGAAGAAGCAGGGTCAAGAATCTGGTTCAGTGTTAAACATGGTTTCTGAACTGGGAGTGGTGGCACAGGCCTGTAATCCTAGGGCTCTGGGAGGCTGAGGCAGGGGGATTTTTAAGTTTAAGCCTACCCAGGCAATTTAGGGAGACCCTGTCTCAGAATGATTGAATGGAATGTCTAGGGATGTAGCTCAGTGATCAAGTACTCCTGGGTTTGATCTGAAATGCAAAAGCAAAGCCCTCGGGGAAAGCCTGGATGGGAGCTGCAAGCAGCTGTGCCTACAGCAGAGTGTCGGGAATGATGCTGAGCTGGATAAGGTATCCCTTTGGTGGGACTTGCTGAAGAGGTGGTGGCAGTTACCGCACATGTGCCTTCCCGATTCATCTCAGTGACAAACTTTTGGTAAGACAAGATTGTGAGAAATAGTTTGGAGGGAGCTTAGAAATGTTTGTCGATTGACTAAATGAGTGTATCTAGTGCTGGGCTCAAATCCTAGAGATTAGTTTTCTGTAGGCTTTCTTGAAGCCATGGCCATCATTTATAGCATGACGACCTGAGATCCACCTTCAGGATAGCTGCAGAATAGTAAGGGGGATTTTTAAAATATAGTTTACATAGTTTGGGGATTTTATTTTGTTTTGTTTTTTCTATTTATTTTAGTGCTGGGGGTTGAACTCATCTTCACACTGAGCTACATCCCCAGCCTTTTTATATTTTTTAAGGTAGGCTCTTGGTAAGTTGGTAAATGTGTGGGCTCAAACTTGGACACCACCACCCCCCCCACCCCCCCCACCCCCGCTTCCCAGAGTGCTGGGATTACATGCATGCACTAGATACATAATTTGCAGGGCTGATGCCCAGGAAGCGATCATCCTCCCTTTACGGGGGTGGTCAAAGTAGAAGGGAAAGTGTGTTTCAGGATGTACAATACCCCAGTGGGCAGCATGGCAGGTGGAAGGGACAGAGTTTTCTGGTAGCCGGAACAGGGGCTCTCTGCAGTTACCTGGGACTTTGGGCTTACAGGGCACATTGTGGAAGATGATCAACAGAAGAAAGTGAGGGTCTTGTTACTTTGTATGCCAGGCCCCAGTTTCTGTGTTTGCATGTTTCATTTCTGGTGAAGTAAGAATTATTAAGACTAAAGGGGCTTTAGTCATTAAAAGCTGACTAATATTTTAGGAGCATAGGTTTGAAGATAAAACACAAATTACCAGGTGACTAACAAGGCACATGAAGCAGCAGGCTCTTAATGAGGAGGAACCGGGCTTTCGGAGTCCAGAGCGTCCATCCCATCTCAGGTGTCCTGAGGCTGATGCACAACTCCAAGACACAGCTATTGGTGACTGCTGTGTCTCTTTTCTGTATTGTGTCTGTTAAATAATTTTATTCCTTTTTTATCCTCTATTCAATCCTTCCCAGTTTCTCACTTACATTTTATAATCGGGGAGTCCTGGGAAGTTGAACATTTTTGTGGTATAATGAAATTAAGACATGTTTTACAGTTTGAAATATTATACCTTTACTGGAAAATGAACCTAATTAACATCAAACTCAGTTTTTATCTTTATTGTTTTTACATAACTCAAGCCTCTGGCTATAAATCATTTTGTGTCCTGTCCTCCCCGCTCTCCACCTTCTATAATGTAAGCTTGAACCCGGGAGCACATGAATGTACTCTACCACAGAACTGCGCCCTCAGTTTTTTTTTTTTTGTTTGTTTGTTTGTTTTTCATTTTGAGATAGGGTCTCACCAACTGTCAGGCTGAACTCAACCTTGCAATCTTCTTGCTTTGACCTGTGGAACATCTGCGAGGGCAGAGATGAACAGCTTATGTACTATTCTATCTTTGAATTAATGGAGAATCTACTTACTCATCATTTTTTGATGGTTGTCTATGTTTCATTGCAAATTTTCCTCAGCTAGCACCAACAAAGAGCCCTGTGCCAGAAAGGAGGATGAGCGCTGTCATACTGGGGTCCAGTATAGGATTCATTTCTTTGGGCTCTTGAAAAAAGCCATTCTGTGGTATTCTTGAAAATGCATAAAGTCCAGTTCCACTGCTTAAGGGATTACAATAGTTCTTCTTTCCTACTTAAATCACATTAAAAAATATTTATTTATTTATTTATTTATTTATTTGGTGCAGGATCTCGCTACACAACTTGGACTTACAGTGATCTTCCTGTCTCAGCTTCTCCAGTGTTGGGATTACAGGTGTGCGCCACCACACCCAGTTTTGGTAGCTGGCCCACCCGGGATTCTGGCTCACGGCATGCGGTACTGGGGATTGAACCCAGGTCCTTGTGCTTGCTAGGAAGGTACTTAGACCACCAAGCTATCTCCCCAGCCCCTTAAACCACATTTAAATGAGTATCTACTGTCTGGTGAGTATTGTTCTAGTCAGTAGGGGCACATCAATAAAACAGAAGTCCATACTCTTAGTTCCTGCTTTATAGTGAGTGGAAAACACCACTAAGAGGCCTATGCAGTAGGAAAGGGAGTTGGTCAGGTAGATGTCTGGCTGGACCAGTCTCTTGGTAGTTGGCAAATGCAGAGGCCCTGAGGCCTTTGTGGACTTGGGCCACTGCCTTTATAGAAGCCAGACTAGGTGAAGCATGGTTAGGATAAAGAAACTAGGAGAAGATAAAAAGTCTGCAGGCAGTGAAGCTAAGAGGGTAGGCCTATTACCTACTGTGTGCGTCATTGTGCTTGCTACGAAAGAATCAGGAGGCCCTTGGCATAGGAATAAGGCTTTTATTCTTATCCTCAAGCACCAGGGAGAAAGCATGGCATCAGCAGCCCCAGGCTGACCCAAACAAAGGATGAAAGTATACACCTTTCATGGCATCCTGTGGGATAGGCAGGGATCCGCTCTCTTAATGCCATCACATGTAGAGCTAGAGCTTTATCTTCTTCATGGCTCCTCACAGGATGCACGACTCAGTCCCATCTCAAGTCTCCCCCTTGGGGTATGCTTTTTAACTGTGCTAATAAAGGTAATTATAAGTTACCTTCCCCTGCCACTAAGGCAGGGGCTCACTGAGTTGCCCAGGCAGGGCTTGAACTTGCAGTCCTCCTGCCTGAGCCTTCTAGAGTACTGGGATTGCAGGTATCCGCCACTTCAGTTGGGAGGTTGGAGATGGTTGAACCCAGTCTAGGAGGAAAGGGATGATGGCCTGGACTGGGAATGGGAGATAGAAATAATGGATTTGCAGGCGTACTGGCTTTCAAATAAGCGAGTTTGGGTGCCTGTTATACCAGCTGGCAATATTCACTGGAGATACGAGTCTGGAGGCCATCATGTGGACATGTCATGCTGTGTCCCGATGAACAACCGCTGTTTCCCCTGCTCAACCTAGCACCCATGGCTTCCCTTAGTCAGAAACATGACCAGCCATTCCTGAGGATCTCAGTGTGTCTGACTCTTCACTTGGTCTCTCTTGATTCTAACACCTCCTAGACATAGCCGTTTCTCACTGATGAGTCCAGAGAGATTCAGAATCCAGGGAGGCTTGGAGTTCACAGGTGTGAGGCTGAACTGGAGCCCACAGAGGGCTTCTCCGCCCAAATCTCCCCCTCTCTTGGCGGAACCCCACCACATAAGGTAGCCCAGATGGTGTCATGTGCCTGGGGCAGTGACCCAGCCATTTTCTGAGTGCCCCCTTTCCAACAGGAGTTACACAGTAGGTACCAGGCTTTCCACACCTTGCCTGAAGCATATTTGATTTGTCTCAAAAGTTCAGGCTCACCAAACAGGTAGCTATCCATCACTCTGACAGTGTCAGGGCCTCTGTGTGTTTGCACTGTGGCATGGCATGGGGGACTGGTTTCCATGGGTTGCCTTGAAGAACCAGGCCCACGTGAATGACCCAGGCAGTCTGAGCTGAAACAGCTTCAAGGACAAGCCCAGTGTTTACTCTAGAAGTGCACACCTCTGTGGCACTGCCTAGCCAGCTCTATGTTTAAACAGTGCAAATAATTAAAATGCTGGTGTTGAGAAATTTGTTTCCCACATTCTGGGCTTCATCTTTGGGCACCCAGGAAAGCAAGTCTAATTTCTCTTCTGCATAATTTCTCTTTGCATAGTTGAACAAGGATGCAGAATAGTAAGAGTTCAGGGTCAGCTGGGTATAGTGGTACATGCTTGTAATCCCGGCACTTTGAGAAGCTGAGGCAGAAAGATTACAGATTTTATCCCTGTCTGGGAAACTCCATGACTTAGCAAGACTCTATCTCAAAAAGTTTTTAAAAATAGGACTGGAAATGAACTACAGGCTCAGGATCAGGTGTGGGTTCCAGGCCCAGCTCCACTAACTTTATGTATTTATTTATATTTTAGGGAAGGGTCCACAGGGTGTTCAGGATCTCACTACTAGATCGGACTTGTAGTTATCTGCCTCTTTACAGCCTCTCAAGAGCTGGGAGGGATTACAGGCATGTGCCACCACACCCAGTCTTATTTGCCATCTCAGTGTGCCCCAGAGGTGGAGCCAGCACAGCAGGCCGGGGGATCCACTAACTTTAATATTTGTGTAACATGGGGAAAACCATTGATTTCTCAAAGCCTCTGTTTCCTTCTCTGTAAAATAGGAACAAAAGGGTCTGTTGCTCAGAAGACTAAAGAATGAGTGCAGCCATCTCTGTTGAGTCAGTTAACAGGGTACTTGGTATGAGGAGGGACTCAGAATGTCAAACTCCTGCTCTCTTTTGAGGGTTCCATTGTTATATGTAGAGCTTGTCCCTGTTGACCTCAGGCAGAAGAAAGCGGGGTGACACTGGCACTCCAGAACAACAGGCTCTTGTGCTGTGTCTCATTTGTCACTGTGAAGTATTAGACAGGGAATGTGATCTGGATCTGGTGGAATCTGTTAAATTCGCATCATAAGACCTTAACTTCCACCTGCTGTTGTGTAGTTTGTTTTATTTATTTATTTATTTATTTATTTATTTATTTATTGTAGTACTGGGGATTGAACTCAGACCTTGCACTTGCCAGGCAAGCGCTTATTCTGCTGAGCTATCTCCCTGGCAAAGGAATAAATGACTTAATGAAACTTAGGAGCAATAGCCCTATTTTATTTTTGATAATCTTTTTCAATTAGAGCCAGTGGCTTTAAAGCAAAACAACAAAAGGACCTTAGATATTTGGGGGAAAATTCTTTACTTAAATGTTTGAAATGGCTGTACACATTGCTGTTGAACTGAAATTCTTAGTACCTTCTGTACCTATCTAACTTAAAATCTTATCTGTAGGGCTGACCAGATCGCTCAGCTGACTAAAGCACCTGCTTAGGCAGAGAGCAGCTGGGTTGGATCCCCATCGTGCGCTGCGGGGGGGCGGGGGGGGGGCTCACTGAAAAGATGATTGAGACTGGGTGTGGTGGTGCACATCTGTAATCCCAGCACTTGGGAGGCTGAAAACAGGATCACTAGGAGTCTGATCTACATAATGAGATCCTATAGACCCTGCACTAAATACCTGCCCCCAAAAAACACCAAAATCTCTTCTTTGCTTTGGGGGTCCTATTTTAATATATATATATTTTTTGTATATATAT
>NW_004524607.1:17256037-17323429 GCF_000260255.1 Octodon degus | reverse complement strand
CGGGTCGTCTCACTCACCCTATTTTAATATTTTAAAGAACTGTTTGAAATTTAAGAAGTATCATTTCTTAAAAGCATTGAACGAAAACACCTACAGTTAATTAGTTGCGTCGTAGGGAGTAAGTAGCTGTCAGTGTCCTTCATTATTGATATTACACCTGTTTGCACTTTTGTTAACAGTACAATGGTTGTGTTTTAGGCCTAATCTACTAATCAGTGAGGAAGGAAGCTGAATAATTAACATTACTTGGTAAAGTAACTTGTGGAAGACTCAGTCTTTTAATGTTGTATTTTATATTCATATATTATTTATTGTAAATCCTGTCCTTTAATTTGATAGTACTTATGCACAGCAGGTGGGCTAGTGGTTAAATTGCTATCAGAAATCAAGTGAAGCTAGATCTGGTGGCACATGCCTATAATTCTAGCACTTGGGAATCTGAGGCAGAGGATCCCTGCAAGAGTTCCAGGCCAGGCTGGGCTACACAGTGAGTTCAAGGCCAGCCTGAACTGCATAGAGAGATCCTGTCTCAAAAAGACAACAACAACAAAAAAAAGTGAAGTGGAAGATAAACATTTCATTTGCTTTCAGAATCTTTTTATTGTCCTAATGACAAAAATGTCACCTAACCCCTGTATCTCATTACTTCTTCAAATAATGAAAACTTGCAATTTTCAAGAAGACATCTCTACTTGCTACCACCACTGTAGTGGATAGCTAACTGGTGATCAACTTCTTAGACCCAGCTGAATTGAACTAATGTGGCGCTGGGTTTGGGAGGCCCACCTGGGGATTGTTGCCAGCAGCATAAGAGGCAGAACAGGAGAGAAGGCCAAAACGCTGTTAGGCATGCTGTTTGGAGAAGCTGTTGGAGCTGTTGGAAGCTGCTAGTTCTCTTGGGCTGTTCTGCTGGAGGACCTCATCATGCTGGCTTGCCTGATGAACTTCAGAGGAGCTCTGGTCCACATCTTGAGCATCACTTCCTGGCTGTGATGGGAAGGATGTGCACTGCTCAGCCTCATGGAGAAGGTTGTCGCATTGGATTTCTTGATGGGAACTCAGCTTTCCTCATCGCTGGAGGAGCTTGGGACCTCCCTGTTGATGAGGTTGGCTGTGGTACCTCTCGGGGAGCTCTGGTGCTTATCTTGAGCGTTGCTTCCTAGCTCCAGTTCAGATGCCTCAGCCAGAGAGCACAGATCCTTCATCCTGCTGGTGTAGGTTTCCTGTCTTCCACCACTGACCTTTGGGCCTTTCCTGTACTTCTTGTGTATATGATTCTTAGGTGATTCCTTATAAAGTATTATAAAGTGTGTCCTATTTTTCATCTTGTTAAAACTCCAAACCACAACAACTGTTATCTCTAGTGCTCTATTCATTTCCTGATACTCTTGTTCTGTTCCCTTGGTAATCTATAGCATTTATGTCTCCTGAAAATCCTTGATTTTATCCTGTTGTCTACTGGTAGTTCCCAATGAGATGTGAGTACTGCTGCAAGGATAATAACTATTTTTAAAGATTTCCGTGTGCAAGTTGAGAATTAATGCAGTATTGCAGTCATATAGGGCTTCTTGGTTTCCATTTAGTCTTTCCTCAAAACTTACATGTCATCCCTTTCTTTTAAAAGGAAAAATATATACAATGTTCATCTCTTTTATAATTTTTCTTATATTGCAAATCTTCTAAAATGAAGAATTTATTACAACTTCTTCCTTTCCCATCATTTCCTTCTTTCTCTCCTTTCACCAGAAACCAGGAGGCAGAAAGGATTGTAACACTGCATGTGCCTTGATCTTGGAACCAGGCACTTGCTAGGACATTCATCCTTACTGCCTGGCATATTTACCTATATAAAAGCCTCTACAAGCCTATTTTGTGCCAGGTAGGCTGTGGGATCACCCAGGGTTAGGTTTTTGTCTGTTTGTGTCTTTGGAACCACACAGATACTGGCTGGTTTTTTTCCTCTGAGCAGGGTGTTGGTGTCTACCACTTCTTCCAGGTTGCTGTTTTTTTCATTTGTCTTTTTTTTTTTTTTTTCTCTTAAATGAGAAACAAATAGCAGTGAGACAGTTTCTTTCTTTTTTTTTTTAAATGAGACAGTTTCAAAACCAATTAGTAGGACAGTTTCAATAATTCATTGCATATTACTGTCTTCATAGTGGTTATTCATAGTACAAGATGCAGACGTGATATCCTGTCCAAACACTATTAGTACAAATCTTTCTTCTCATTGAATTAAAAGAAAGTAGCTATATATCTATCTAAACTGTTTTATCCTTCATTTGTATCTCGTTTTTGTTTTTGTTTTTTTTTTTTAGTTTTATCAGAGATGGGTATTCCCTTGCCATTTAAATATTGTAGGTACATGAATGCAGCAAAATAATCCAGTATAGTCCAGTAGTCCGTAATAGTAGTGGGTTATCCGTAGGACTGGCAATGTCAAAAGTTGTTGACTTGAGCCTTTTACAGCTTAGCATATTAATATGGCTTTACTTTTTATACCTCGTTTTTATACTTTCCTGATGAATGGTTAAGACCAAGAAAGGCAAGATCTATATAACAAAAAATGTGACTTTTGTATCTGACAAGGTCAGTCAAATCTCGTCAGGATTTACCCTGAAAACGTGTACAGCAGTTTGTAGATCATTTGTCAGTGTCAGCCCTGTGGATGAGTCATGATCATTGCTTGACCAGTTTGCGCTCTGTGAAAGCCTAAGAGTGTTTTCCCTCCATGTGACTCTCGCTAGGCACACTCTACATCATCGATCACTTTCATCTGTGGCCCCATAATCTTCTTGATCAGTAAATTTGGGACACAACTGAGTTACAGGATGTTACAGTTCATTTCTCTTCATTTTTAATAGTCTACTTCAGAGAAATCTTAACTTTACAAAATAGATCTTGTATTGTTCTTATATATCTTTCCCTCAGTTTCCCCTACTTAGGATGGTATGGTATAACATTTGTTACAAATTAGGAGCCAATATTGATGCATTATTACTAACTGAAGCCCTTAGTTTACTTTAGGGTTCCCTCCTTGTAGTGTTCTGTATTTCAGCAAGTGTATAGTGACAAGTTTCCTCCACCACCCCTGGCAGCCACTGATACTTTCTCCTGTTTGTGTATGTTTTGCCTTTTTCAGAATGTCAGATAGCTAGAATCATAACAGTATCTAGGTATTGAAGGCAGGTTCAGTATACATTTAGTTTTTCTTCATGTTTTATTTTTTGAAACTTAATAGCTCTTTTTAAAAAGTAATATACTATTTTTTAAAATATTCCATTGGGTGTACCACAGTTTATCTATCCATTCACTTGCTTGTCTTGTGTCATTCTGGGAACTGAAGCCAGGCCCCTGTGCATACTAGGCAGAAGCTGTGCCACTGAGTTATACCGTCCACCCATTTACCTTTTGAAGGACATCTGTGTTGCTTCCACGTTTTGGCAATATGAATAAAGTTGTTACATATACAAATATTTCTTTAGACCCCAGTTTTCAAGGCATTTAGATAAATGCAAGCACATTTGCTGGATTACATAGGAAATTGCCAAACTATATTCCAAGGAGATTTCTTGAAATCATCACCAGCAGTGAGAGTTCCTATTGTTCCTTACCTTCATGAGGTTTTTGAGGTTGTCAGTTTTTTGGACTTTAACCATTATTCTAGTTGAGTGGTGCTGTTTCACTGTTGCTTTAGTTTGCAGCTCCCTAGTGACTATGGTGTTGAACATCTTTCTGTGTGCTTATTTGCTGTCTGTGTCTCTGTTTGGGTAAGGTGTCTGTTCAGAGGTTTTGCACCAGTGTTTTGAGGTCAGTGCTTCAGCTCTGATGTGTGATTTGCTTATGCTCTGTAAAGTCATAGCCGACAGCATGCAGCACGGCTCTCCATCCTGCCTGGTTTACACATGTGTTTTGGGAGCCGTGGGGGCAGGGCAACATTGACCTGTCACCTTGCTTCAAAGACTACACATCAGCACCTCTGCGGGACTGATTTGCATTGCTTAAAGCCAACTGAAGAGATAAGGAAAAGTCCTAGCCAGCTCTGTACATATCGATACATGGCAGTGGGGCCAGGTTCAGCCAAAATGGAGACGATTGCTCTTCTTTCAAGGAGAGTAATCCAGATGGTCCTCCACAAGACTTTATTCTTCAGTGTTCTGTTGGTGTTTAGTCATTTTCCCACAACTTAAAAGAGGAGAAATTTATTTTGTCTTGTGGTTTCAATACATGGTCAGCCAGCTACAAGGGAGAAACTACATGGTGAAGGAAAACTGTCCTGCCCTTGGCAGCTAGGCAGCACGAGAGGGAAAGGAAGAGCTCGGGATAAGAATACACATTTCCAACTCGGGAACTCTTTCCTTTCGAGTAAGTTATTCCTTTTCCCAGTATTTGTTGTACCCTTCAGATTCCATTTGCTCCTCAGGTTCTTACACTAAGGCGACAATACAATGTTTGCACATGCAAATCTGATTTATTTCACTTAAAGAGTATGTTCTCTAGTTGCATCCATTTACCAGCAAGACTCAAATTTATCCTGTTTTATAGCTGAATAATACTCCATTGTGTAAAAATACCACATCTTCTTTATCCATTTTTCAGTTGATAAGCAGTATTCAAAAGGAAAGAGTTACTGAGTTAAGAGGAAGGATAGGAGAGGGAGTGGGGAAAATAGATATATCTGTAAGCAGAATGATTTGGACAGCTGTACTGTTGCATTTCTGCTCATCTGTGGAAAGGAGTAGCTAATACTCAATTTGTTTTGTCTCCTTTTTTCAGTTGTTTGTACTTTTTCCTCTTAATTTTTTATGTACTTTTTTCTTCCAATCTTACATGCATATATCTGGTAATATGAATAACTGGTTGGAAGACAACACTATATATTACAAGAAATACTGTGAAATTCATATTACTTTGTTAAATGAAATTCTGTATCCCTTGTAATTTTTTCTGTTTTAATACTAGTTTGTACTCTTAAAAAAAAAAAAAAAAAAACCACAGTCGCTCCTCAAGTATAGACACCAGAAGCCTGTAATTAGAGCCCTAGGACATGCTATTATATCTACTAAAGCTGAAGAAACTTCACTCTCAAGAAGGCAGTACAAGCTGCGCTGCTGGAGCTGCTCAGGCTCCAAACCTCAGGTTTACGCTAGATTCCTATTTCTTCTTCATGCCCTCCTCCAGCCATTCTTCATACCCACAAGAGGGAAGTGGTCTCAGCACACTGGATCACAGCACTCACCTGCTCGGGAGCCTTCAAATGCTCCCCATTCCTTGCTTGCAACCCTAATTCCTTATCAGGCAGCTTGGAATTCGGAGACTACTTACAGTTCTCTCTCCTTGTGCCATAGGCCTGATACCCTTGAAATGTTCTAAACCATTCCTCCACCACTCAGCTTCCTGCTTTCTTTCAAGCTGCCGCTCTAACTGAAGATTCTCCTCCCGCACCTTCTTCCTCCCCACTCCCACTCCATAACCCACCCTGGCTCTTAGTCTCAGTTTCTTCTCATCATAGACCTACCTGCTTAGTGAAGGCCAGGCCAGCATTAAAGGGCTCAAGCCAGGCGAAATTACCACATATTGTATCTTGCCTTGCATTGAACTAACTGTGCCTGCTTCCGTCTCTCCCACCACAGTGTGAATGCTTAAGGAACCAAAGTCACCTTAAATATCTTTCTTTCCTCACAGACGTATGTTGAAATGAACCTCCAATGTTGGAGAGAAATTTTGTCATTATAGGAAAATGGTATTAATATGCTGAGCTGTAAAAGGCTCAAGTCAGCAACTTCTGACATCACCAGTCCTACAGAAAACCCACTACTATTATGGACTACTGGATTATATTGGAATATTTTGCTGAATTCACGTACCTGCAATATTTAAATGACAAAGGAATACCCATCTCTGACAAAACTAAACAAAAAAAGGGGATACAAATGAAGGACCATTTTGTATCTGTATATTCAAAATAGTTAAAGTATCTGTATATTTATTCTAATTCAGAGAATAGAAAGATTTGTACTAATAGTGTTTGTGGACAGGATATCATGTCTGCATCGTGTACTATGAATAACCACTAAGAAGACAACAATATGCAATGTATTAATTATTGAAACTGACCTATTAATCAGGTGTTTTTGTTTTTGTTTTTGTTTTTTTGCCGAACCGGGGATTGAACTCGGGCCCTTGCACTTGCCAGGCAAGTGCTTATTCTACTGAGCTATCTCCCTGGCCCCCCCTACTAATCAGTTTTGAAACTGTCTCATTGCTATTTGTTTCTCAATAAAATTATTTTAAAAAATAAAAATAAAATACTAAAAAAAAAAAAAAAAACACCTTTCCAGGTCACACCCTCAGGCACATTTCCAAGCAGGGCCCAACTGCTAACAGCTCTTGCTCTGTTCTCAATGTGAAGAGCCAGTGGATGACCCCACTGATGGGTATGGTGCCCCCATGACTCAGTCACCCTCCAGTGCATGAGACTTCAGGGGACATTTTAGGCCTAAACTGTTAGCAGTGGGCTGTTTTGGATCTTCTGCTAACCCTATGAACTTTAGAATCAAATTTTGGTGCACATAAAATAATTTGCTAGAAACTTGATTGCTATTATAAAGATCAAAAGTTGGATAACAGTATTAAGTTTCTCTATACATGAACGTAGGGTTTCTGAGTTTATTTAGATCATCTTTGAATTCATTAATTTTGTCATTATCTTCAAATAGATTTGGTTAGATTTATTCCTAATTCAATTTTCTTTTTTTTTTTTTTTTTTTTTTTTGTATTTTAGGGAAGGGTCTGCAGGGTGTTCAGGGTCTCACTACTAGATCAGACTCACAGTGATCCACCTGTTTACAGCCTCCCAAGAGCTGGGAGTACAGGTACACACCACCATGCCCAGTCTCAATTGCCATTTCAGCGTGCCGCAGGGGCAGGGCTGGTACAGGCAGTCCCGGGGATTGAAGCCCGCCCCCTGTGCCAGGTGCTTTAATCTGCAGAGCTGTTTGGCTGGCCCCAGTTTTCTTTTAATAAAAGTATTGTTTTAAACTTCAAATTCCAGTCAGGCATGGTAGCACATACCAGTACTGAGGAGGCTGATGCAAGAGGATTGCTGCAAGTTCAAACCCAGCCTGGCCTGCATACTAAGTTCAGCGCAAGTACATAGCAAGACCCTGTCTCAAAAAAAAAAAAAAATAATATAGAGGTTTGTATATTAGCCATGTATTCTGGAACTTTGCTATAACTTTACTTATACCTAGGGTCATATTAAGTTCTTTGGAATTTCCACAACAGTCATGTCATCTGTGAGCATAAATCTTTTTATTTCTTTCCAACCTATATGTCTTTGTCTTCTCCATTTGTCCTGTAGCATGAGTTAGGGCTTTCAATGCAGTGATGAAGCGGAATGGTGAGAGGAGACAGACACCTTGCCTCATTCTCAGTCTAAAGAGTAACAACTTGCCCCCTAATTTCTCACCACTAAGTATAATGTCATTTGTAGGTGTTGGTAGATATTGTCTATGGAGTTGGAAAAGTTTCCCTTTACTCCTAGTTTGATAAGAATTTTTTTTCATGAATTAGTGTTGGATTTTATCAAATGATTCATTAACTTTCTGTTAACATGACTCTTTTTTCTTTAGCCTATTGATATGGGTTACATTAATTGATTTTCACATGTTGAATCAAGTTTGCTTACATGGAAAAAAACTTGGTCATGTTTAATTCTTTCTATATTTTGTTAGATTCAATCTGCTGATATTTTGTTGTGTGTGTGTCTGTATGTTTTACTGGGGGATGAACCCAAGGCCTTGAACATGTTAGGTAAGTTCTCTACCCGTGAGGTACATCCCCAGTTTTTGTTGAAGATTTTTGCCTTTTGTTCATAAGAGAGATTATTCTGTAACTTTTCTTTTAGTATATTTATTCAGTATTAGAGTAGTACTTTCTTCATAAATGTTCTCTCTGCTTTTATCTTCTGAAAGAAATTGCAGACATTTTATATCATTTCTTTCTTAAATGTTTGCTAAAATTTACTGATGGGACTATCTAAGTCTATTACTTTCAACCTTGGTACATAATTGTTGTTTCCATTCCTTCAGTAGATAGTAGTCCTTTTCAGATTAAACTCCTGTGAGTTTGAGTAGGTCATATCTCTCAAGGAATTGGTTTCTTTTTTCTGTCTTTCTTTTTTTGCGGAACCAGGGATTGAACTCGGGCCCTTGTGCTTGCCAGGGAAGCACTTATTCTACTGAGCCATCTCCCTGGCTCCCCCCTGCCCCCCCACTTTTTTTTCTTTTTTTTCTAAGATATCATATTTGTTGTTTATAACATTCTTCCCCCTGCCCCATCCTTGGGTTTTTTGTTTTTTTTTCTCTAGGTTAACCTGGTATGAAGATTAGCAGTTTTACGTAGCTTTTCAAAGAACTTGGCTTTGTATTTATTTATTTATTTATTTATTTATTTTGGAGGAGCTGGGGATTGAACTCAGGCCCTTGCGCTTGCCAGGCAAGTGCTTATTCTACTGAGCCATCTCCCCGGCCCTGAGAACTTGGCTTTATATTTCATTAAATTTTCCCTCTATTTTCCAGTTTTATTTTCTTATGGTACCAGGGGTCAAACTTGGCACCTTACACTTGCTAGGCAGGCAGTTATGCAACTGAGCTATCTCTCCAACCCCCTGTTTTCATTCACTGATTTTTTTGCTTTAATTTGTATTCTGTTCTTCTTGCTTATATTGCTCTTCTCTAATTTCATAAAGAAGAAGCTTAGCTTGTTAATTTTATCACATCTTATAAATTTGGAATATACATATATATGCATATACATACATATATTTATTATGTTATATATTTTCTTAATTTTTTTTTCTGGTGCTGGGAATTGAAGCCAGGTTTTGGGGGGTTTTTTGTTTGTTTTTTGTTTTTTGTTTTTTTTGTCTGTGGTACAGGGTCTACAGGGCCTTGCTATGTAGTCTCCTGTTTTCACCTCCGAAGTGCTGTGATTACAGGTGCACGCCACCAGCCCATTCTCAATAGTGCACCCTGGGGCCAGGGCTGGCACCGAACCCCAGCACTGTGCTCTGCCTAAGCAGGTGCTTTAGTCAGCTGAGCTATCTGGCCGGCCCTAAAGCCCGGGTTTTTGCACTGAGTTAGTCCTTTTTTTTTTTTTTTTTTTTTTTTCCTTCACATAGACAGGAACTTAGCAAGACCCATAGTCTTAGCAAAACTGTGCTCAAATGTGTGATCTCCCTGCCTCAGCTTCTCAGAATACTGGTGTAGAAAGAGCCACACCTAGCTACTTCCAACATTTTTTTGCTTCATTCTTTCTTTCTTCTGGATTTCCTATTACAAGAATGATATACCTTTTGTAATTTTTTTATAGTTCTTGAATATTGTTTCATTTTTTATTTTTTTCTCTTTCTTTGCTTTTCAGTTTAAAGTGTCTATTTCAGATATCCTCACTAATTCTTTCCTTGGCTGTGTCCACTCTCCTAGACAGCTAGCCAACTAAAGGCATTCTTCATTACTGTTACAGTCTTTTTGGTTTCTGACATTTCCTGTTGATCCTTCACTAGAGTTCAGTCTTTGTCTACATTATCTATTTTTCCTTGTTTTGTTTTTTGTTTTCGTGGTATAGGGGATTGAGCCCAGAGCCTCAGCATGCTAGGCAAGCACTGTATTGCAGAGCTACATTCCAATCCTACCATCTGTCCCTACACCATGTCTGCTTTTTCCAGTAGGGTTCTTAGCATATTGAACAAAATTGTTTTAAGTTCTCGGTTTTATAATTCTAAAATTTCTGCCATATCCAAATCTGTTTCTGATGCTTGCTTTGTCTCTTCCGATTCTTTTTTTTTTTTTCTTAGCATGCCTCTAATAATGTTGAAAGTTAGATATGATTGATTGGGTAATAGGAAGTGTCACAAGCAGTGACAGTGTGAGAGTTTGTTTATCCAGCTGGGAGTTAGGATGCATTCATGTTTGGATGCAGCTGTAATTGTGTCAGAGGCTTCAGTTTTCCTCTGTGCCCTTGTTTATGTCATCCTTATTGTCTGTGATTTCTTTAGAAAATTCTTGAAAAAGTCTGAATCTTGCAGTTCTCCCAGTTATAAACCACTGTTATTATCCTGGGGCCCTGTTGATGGTTGATGTGGTGGTAAAACTGGGGAAGGGAAGTTTCATTCCATTATCTTAAATCTTTGCTGTTAGTTGTTTTATGGGAGGCCAGACTACATAGGAGGTGGCCTGTAGAGGAATTTCTTAGCCTGCTTTTTCTTCCCCTTGGGAGAAAAGGCTTGAGGGATCTAGAGTTAGCTAATTGCTCTTCCCCTGCAGATAAGGCTTCCTTAAAGCAGTGCCATCAAGGGCTGACCACCTTCTGAAAGGAGTGCTAGGTTTATTTCATTGTGGTCGTTTTCCCCTCCCCATCAGCCTGAAGCTGGAGGGAAATTTTTTCAAATCTTCACAATAAGAGCTCCTAGAGATAAACATAGGAAAGAGATGAATCTCCACTTTGTTTTGTTGTTTGAGACTGTCTATTGCGTAGCTTCAAATTCGCTGTGTATAGCCCAGGCTGGCCTGAACTCACAGCAGCCTTCGCACCTCCGCCTCCCAACTGCTGGGATCACAGGAGTGCCACCACACACCCGGTTTGGAAACCTTCTAAGAAGGAGCCCTTGAGAATTCACAATTTTTAACTCGGGCTCCTCAACAGCAGCTTATCCATTCCTGTTTTAAGAGTTTCTATTGGTTATGGCTCCCACACTGGTTTCTGCTCCCAGTATACTCTTAATTCTGTATGTTTCAGAGCAGAATCTTTACCCTGTAAGCTTAACACTGATAGTTGTTTCTTTTTCTTTTTTTTTTTTTTTTTTGCGGAACTGGGGATTGAACTCAGGCCCTTGTGCTTGCCAGAGAAGCACTTATTCCACTGAGCCATCTCCCCAGCCCTGTCTTTTTTTTTTTTTTTTTTTATAATTGTTTCTTGATTTATTTAGCTGGACTGTTTGGGGTTTTATGACGTAGTCTGTGTTGCTCATGCTGGTCTTGAACTCCTGAACTCAAGCAGTCCTACCTCTGCCCTCTGCCAGGTCTACAGCTGCAAGCCAGCTTTTAACTGGAATCTTATTGTTTAGCTTGTTTCTTTGTGTAAGGGCAGAAACCAGAAATGCCCATGCAATAACCAACGGTGGCCAGGTATGTATGTTCTCTAATGGATTCATCCCAGTAAAGCTTATAGTAGAGGAGGGAGGTTAGTAAGTTAGGCTGCTGTGTTATTTATTCTGTTTAACATTATAAAAGGCAGTGAGTTTGAGGAAAGTTCAATTTACTCTCTGAGCATTCTCTAAATTTACTCTCCTACATATTAGGTAGACGTTATTCCTTTGGGAATATTGGAAGAAGATTAGAAGTAGCGCTGAGTTGAGGAGCAGTTGGCACTTGGCATTCTGTTTTTAGACAGAATGCTCCCTTATCTCGTTTCTTTTTTAAAAAAATGTATTGTTACTCTGGACTTCTGCATTCCTAGGTGCTTGTGATTTATAATTTATTTACTGTCCTTTGTTCTGTACTTTTTAAGAATTATCTGAAACACTTGAGTATACAAAATGTAGGGCACAAAGAAAGAAACATGGTGGCTGATTAAAAGTTGGACAACTTAGTGTGTGGACTTTATTTCCTGAAAATAAATACTTACCAGAGAATGCCACATGGAGGGGTGTGGGACCCATTTGGTGGGGTGGATCTTGCATCATTGGACACGTATGCTACCTGTGTCTGGATTTGTGTACATTAGTGGCCAGTACGTCTCTATAGAGTATTGGGAAGCCTAGGAACTAGGTGGTGTCTGTAGGTGAGAATACCAAGGCTTTGTGAAATTATGCCAGAAGAGATTGAGTGACTCCCCAGTTGCGCACAGGCACTAACAAGCCTGACACCATCACCTCTTTCTGCAGATGCTTTGTCCTTTACTCATTCTTGTCCCTAGAGTTTTTTTGTGGGTGCCAATAGTCAGAGCACCCCACTTTCTGATGTGTCTGATTGTTCTGTCTTCACAATATACCGTTCTTCTACAGCCTCCTCAGACAGTACCTCCTCTGTCATCTTCCTAAAAGATTTTGTGTTCCATTACTGAGAGACCAGCAGAAACTTCTGGTCTTTATTATGACAAAAATCAAAGGTTGAGTACATGGCTTCACCTGTTCGATTCAGAGGGCTTTTCACTTTCAGGTCTTCCACTATATTGATTATTTTCCAAGAATGAGGTTGCCAGAGATCTTAATATTTAATAAGAAGAGCACTTACTTATTTTCCCCACCAACACACTTCTTTTCTCTCTTACCTCTATCAGTCAACACTGGTTTCACCAGCAAAATAAAATCACTTTATTCTTCTCCCCAAATGCACAGATAAGTTCAGTATTGCAATAAAGAGTTGGGTTGAGAATAAATCTATCACAAACATGAAATGAGGGGGAATAGTCAGGAACGTGGGATCTTAACTTTCAGATGCCAAATCTTCATGATTGGATTCAGGTTATAAATTTTTAGCAAAATCTCCTGATAGCTAAGTCACTTTGTATCCATTGAATAGCAGATGTGGATACATAATGTTTATTTTTCTGACTTTTGTGTAAATTTGTTTGTCTATTTCTGTACTGCTTAGTTTTTTTTTGTTTGTTTGTTTTTTTTCTGTTGCTACTAACAAACAATCGGGGTGATTTCCAGGCTATACAAATACCTTGTTACTCGTTTAATATTTATACCTTCAGTTTACATCCATTAATGATTTTTTTGCCCCAGCCAATCTTTACTGTGATCATCAGAGAATAGCGACTTTTTTTTTTCCAGCTCTACCACTCCTTCCTCATGTAGTAATTGTCACTTGGTATGCTGCTTTTAGCAAGAGCACTCCCTTGTCTCCTATTTCTTTGTTAAAATCTATTATTGCTGTGGATTCCTGCATTCTTAGATGCTTCAGTGATTTATAATTTATTTACTATCCTACATGATTTTGGTGCTCACATTGTCATATTTGACCAGTCCAAGCTTCATTAGGCTGGCTATTGTGTTTATTTACCTATGAAAACAATGATAGAACAGTAATACACCCATGTAAGAAATTAGAACCGTGGTTGGCTAAGTAAGAATGAGTGAGACTCCTGAAGGAGTGCCCAGTGGGTAGTTTGGTGTCCTCCAAGCCTGCACATTGCTTTCTTACGCAGCCTGACCAGGAGCCTTCCTGACCAGGAGGGCTCCTCGACCACATCTGGGGATGGAGAGCCACCCTTGGAGGCCTCGCAGCCTTTCCGGTATGTTCATGTAGGTGAACTCAGGGCAGGGGACGTGGATCAGCAGAATGTATACCTGGTCAGGTGATATAACATGTACTTTATTTTACTTCCATTATAATTTCTTTTCATGCCATTTGTTTTTTTTTTTTTTTTTTTTTCATGCCATTTGATAGTTGGAAAATTCTGTCCTTTTTCCAGTGACATTTTTGTTGTATTTCACTGTGATCTGCACAGTATAACCATAGATCAATAACAGGCTGGCTTGCACCCAGTAGTTTTATCATCATCCAGTTCCACTTGTAGTAACATGTAGGAAGTGGCTTCTGACTTGGTCATATTCTATGCTCCCTGGAAATGAGTGTATTGGGATGATCTGTGGCCAGATATAAATGGAGAAAATCCTTCAAGTGTTTGTGTGTTTGACATATGTTCTGTGTGGCTCCAGAACTTTCACAGTCTCCTGGATGACCTACATTTCGACCGTGAGTTAGTGAACAACTGTCTAGTTAGAAATGCATTAGTAATCCAGGGAAGTTCTAGGTGTGGTTTAGTGGTGGATCACTTGCCTAAATGGTGGATCCTGTACCAGGCCCTAGGTTCTGTCATCAGCGCCAAGAGGAGATAGGGAGCCCCGTGACCCCTTCATGCCAGTGATATTCCTTATGTTTTGTTAATGTTTTAAGTCCAGACTGCCTGTTAGCCAAATGAATATGCTTTATAGTATTCTTCAAAAAGTTGGACATGCTAATTCATAGTTCCTGATAATTAGAGTAATACCATTGTAAGCTGCTAGTAGTAGAATTTTGAGAAAAACTGACAGTAAACATTGCCTTTTAGTTGAATTCATGATGTTGAAATGTGGTTATGTTTAAGACCTTTGAGCTGGGGTATAACTGAATGATGATGTTGTCTAGCACACCTTCAACCCTGAGTTCAATTTCCAACACCATGAAAAATGTTTTTTTTTTTTTTTTTTTTTTTATTTTATTTTATTTTATTTTATTTTTATTTTTTTTTCAAAGTTTTATTGACAAAGAGATAGCAATGAGACAGTTTCAAATCAAATCGGAAGGACAGTTTCAACAAATAATACACTGCATATATTCTTCTTAGTGGTTAATTGCTGTACAAGATGCGGACTTGTGATCCTATTCACAAACACCATTAGAACAAATCATTCTATTCATTAAGAGAATGCAACTATATATCTATCCCAACCTCTTTGAATACACAGATACAAAATGGACATTCATCGGTATACCCCATTTTTTCTAAGTTACATTATTGAATATTATAGGTGTGTAAACTCAGCAAAATATTCTAAAAGAGTCCAGTAGCCTATAATAGCATTGGGTCTTATATTTAACTGGCGATGTCAGAAATTATTGACCTGAGTCCCCCACAGCTCAACTTAACAGCATGGCTTTATTTTTTATATTTCGACTTCATACTTTTCTACTGGATGGTTAAGACCAAGGTAAAGCAGGACCTATGCAAGAAGAGTTGTAGCTTTTTGGTCTTAGAAGGTCAGTGAAATGCCCTCAGGATTTGTCCTGAGATCCTGTACCTCAGATTGTAGAACCTTCATCAGTGCAGCCATGTGGATGAGTCACGGCCAATGCTTGGCCAATGTGCTCTCTGTGAAAGCCTGAGAGAGTGTCTTCTCCCCATGTGACTCTCCTTAGGCACACTCTACGTCATCGATCACTTTCCTCTTTGGCCCCATAATCTTCTTGATCAGAAAATTTGGGACACTACCGAGGTACATGACGTTACAGTACAAGTTCTCATATGTCCTGAGTCTTAATTGACCTTCGAAGGTTAGGGCCAAAATGTTGGCTTTCCTTGTATCCTTCCTTTTTCTCTAATTTGGTCTGCAAACTTAGGTTGTTAACCATCCAGAAGAAAAGCTTATTGTTATTATCAAACGATTTGGGCTATCAATCTTAATGAAAAATGTTTTAAATAATAAATTCCTTTAGCGTTGCCACTTCACAACATAACTTATTCAGACTGAGTCATATCACTTTAACTGCTGTGAATTTCTTCCCAAAATGTTGGTTCCACACTTGAAGGGGAAAAAGGGGAGGATTGGTGCAGCGCACAGGGGGCGTGGCTTCCTGTTGGACACACTTAGTTCTGCTCCATTTGAGTCTGGGCTGTGCCTTCTCAGCTCCACCCTTGGATGTTTGCGGGTTTTTTTTCCTTTCTCAAATGTAATGTATAGAAAAAGGGGATTACGAGACTAAGTAAACCAAGAGGTACGACGTGAAGTAACACTTGCTCAGTTTAAGGTTAAACTTCTGCAGATTGAACAAAAACATAGTTTTCGTATTTTGTCTCAAGATACGCTTTAGCAGCTTGCATAATCACAGCCAAGGTGTGTTTTGATCCTTTTTATGACTGAGGACTCAGTAGCTGCTGCTATGGGACCGCCTTTGGAATTCCACGAACAGTGAGGGACAAGAATAACAAGGTCAAGAGTTCCTTTCCTGCTGCAGTGAATGGGCTGTTTCACTGAGTCTTGGCCTGCGGCAGCAGAAACCCCAGGAGGAGCACGCAGTGTGAGGAGTGGTGTGCAGTGGGCTGGGCTGCAGAGGCCGGAGCACCGAGTTTACTGTGTCCACATCCACAGGCGTGCCCACACCAGCACACTGGGCACTTCTCAGAGATCACTGTCTGTGTGGTTGTGGAAGCAAAGTTCATGAAAGGGAACATAGTATGAGAAACAAATGGGGCTGCCCTGCTTCTATCCTGAATTGCTCTGATGATTTAAGCCCAAATGTTAGAGACATTTTTTCCTAAGTCAAGCTGACTTGCCAAGAATACACTGCTTAATTTGCAAAGAATTGAAGTGGGTTTGAATAAATATAAAAGTAATTCACAGTATTTCGATATCTGAAATGACTAAATGATAACCGCATAACATAATGTAATCATATTCTTGGCCATGGGAAGACTTCTTTTGTGAAGAATTCCTGTTTGTTTCTGTGTTTGTTTGGTACTGAGGGTTAAACTCAGGGCCTTCACACTGAGCTGTATCCCCAGCTCTTTTTCATTTCATGATAGGGTCTTACAAGTTGCCCAGGCAACACTCAAACTTGGGATCCTCTTCCTTAGCTTCCCAACATGCTAGAATTACAGACATATGCCACCAGGCTCAGTTTGTATTGTTTTGTTTTGTTTCACTCTGAGTTTTGGGTCAACATTCTTAAGGATATAGAGTAGGAGGCTTGTGAATTTGGGGGGTGAGAGCTTAACTGAGGGGGATAGCTGTGCTGTGGCGCTCACCCATCTAGCAAGGTGCCCTGTTAGAGCTTACATTGAAGGACATTTCACTGTATCTCACCAAGTTATGTACCTACAGGAGATTTTCTGTCCCCATCACAAGGAGGGTTCAGGCACACCATTCGTGGGTGCTTCAGCTTGTCACCCAGGAGCCACTTTATCAGGAACCCCATGGGGAATATAGAGGAGTGATCTACTTCATTTGCACTTGGAAAGATCCCTGCCAACTCTGAAGGATACACCAGGACTCCACAGATATAAGACAGGCTTGACCCAGGTGTGGAGTCCATGGGGTTGGAAAAAGAGGGCCTCCTAAGAAGCCCATCTCACAGGGTTTGTGCATGGATGTGAAGAGACCCCGACCCTACACTATTGAACAGACCTGGGTGAGCATGTGTCCCCGGTGCCATGTGTCATTCCCATATGTCTCCTTCCTGGGCAGGAAGGGAAACAGAGTCTGGGAGGGGCCAGCACCATTGTTGCCCAAGGAAGCAGGGTGAGTAAGGGGCATGTCCTACCCTAGAGGCAGCTCACACAGTGACACCCTTTGCACTGCAAATGAGCCTTGTCAGGGTTGTGACACATAGGTGAGAGGTGCCTTCCACCCCTGTGACTGGCTGGCTGGCTGGCAGCCACAAGCTGGGATTAGAGAATATGAACAGCTAATGAGGTCACTTGTACATGTGTCAGATGTGAGGTGCCTGACGAGGTGGATGTGCTGATGAAGGTTGGATTTCAGAGTAGGAAGATGAGGGAAAGGGCAGGCTGATGGTCTGAAGAGTCGGCTGTGTTCAAATTCTTCTAGGACAGGCCATAATGGAGTCATCTATATAGCAGTGTGACAGCTGAGGACACGGTCTGTACATATTTTTTCTCTTTCCCCGTATTATACCAGTCTTATTGGGGGAGGGGGAGATTTCATTATGTAGTTAAGACTGTCCTCACTGCAGTATGACTGCCTCAGCTTCCTAAGTTCTAGGTACCTTTTGCCAGTCTTACTGTTCATCCTTCCTTTCAACTCTCCAGAAGAATTCCTTTTTCTCTGGCCACTGAGCGGCAGGGTGATCCACTGGCACCCTCTGGTGTTGCTTACTGTGAGTGGTTCCACATGATTCTCTGCGTTTCCCTAGTCTCTTAGACACCAGTCCCCTTCTCAGAGAAAAGTGTGGCACCAACTATGAAAGAGATGAGCTCTACACCCAAATGTCCTTACTACTACTTTTTGGCTTAAGGCTCCTTTGTCCTGGAATATTCTCTTCTTATATGGCTGCCCCATTTCAGAGAAGTGGTATCAACCTAGGAAATCCAAGGCAGAACACCACCTCTACTGCAATTTTCCTTGGTATTAGTGTGTCCCAGAGCACTTCAACAACTAAAATGAGAAAAAATGGCCATTTTCTCTTACAGTTGGCAAATAATCAGATTACTGTAGGGAGTAGATAAAAATAAATCACTTGTTCCTATAGTTAGTTACTATGACGAATGAGGAGTCTTTGGTAAGAATATTTTAAAATCAGATACGTAGAACCTGACTTAGGAAGCAAAGAGAGAACAATGAATCTGAAGACAGATTCATTGCTGAGATTGTAGAGTGAGTTTACTCTCAGCTGTTGCTGCTGGAACCCGTCCCGAGGGACCTAGTCCCATTCCTGATGTGTCTCAGTGCAGCGGTATCCTGCATTTTCTTCCACTATTTGTTTCCCTTTCTGTCTTTGCAAACGAAATGCTTTGACTTCCCTAACATGTTTGATTTTGCCCACAGGCCATGTCCTCATAGAGATTTCAAGCACCCACAAGAAACTCAATGAGACCCTTGATGAAAATGTATGTGGATTCTTTTTATATTTGCAAAATTTTTGTTTTATTTTTTTTTAAACTATTTTTTTTAAATTTTTATTTATTTATTTGTGTGTGTGTGTGTGTGTGTGTGGCCAGCTCAGCCCACCAAGGGGCGGGGCTGGCTGGCATGTGGTGCTGGGGGATTGAACCGCAGTCCCTGTGCTTTGCCAAGCTTGTTCCAAGTAGGTGCTTTTAGACCACTGAGCCATCTCACCAGCCCTGTTTTATTTTTAAAACTTTGCCAAAGCGTCAAACCTGGCGTAAATTTTTTACTTCCTCTTCTGAACAGTTCAAAAAATTCCATAAGGAAATCATCCATGAGCTGGAGAAGAAAACAGAACTTGACGTAAAATATATGAATGTGAGTACACAGCTTCCCCCTACCCTGCCCTATGAGCCAGACTTCTGAGCTGGAAAGTTACTTTCCCCACTCTTTAGTCCACAAAAGCAGTGGGGATGGAATGTGGTATTGATATAGACTCAGATGTATAAAAACAAGGTGTCTTTGGGCCAAGTGGGCCTGTTTTTGCTACCACTTGTGATCTATGTTAAAAGGCACAGAAGTGTTGCGGGAAAAGCTGCTGCTTCTGAGAGCACTGTTTCCAGAGCACGTGGCTGTGTGCTAGGACCTCTGTGTCTGGCTTCTGGGGCTGGTGCTTTCACAATCCAGTGCTCCAGAATTCGAGTCACACATGCAACAACCAGGGCCTCTTGCCCTCAGCACCACCATCCATCCAATAGTTTTCTAACTCCCATCAACATCTGGCTGCCAGCGGGGTACCAGCCTCTTTTCATCTTGCTCTTCTGCCATAGAATGCTCACTTGCATTGCCCGTCCAAAGTCCTCTTTCTTACCAGAACCCCCACCATGGCGGTAAGCGGTAGGGTTTACCTGGAAGCCACCTGTCGTGCTCACAAGGCCTGCTCCCCAGTGCTGTGCCTCTGTGCTGTGCACATTACCTGATTTTGAAGCCCTACTGGAACCCCATGCATGACATAAGTATCTTTATCATCCTCATTTTACAGATTGGAGGGGAAACATGAATTATAGAGAATTTAAGTAATTGCTGATTAAACAAGTAATTGGAACTGTAACCCAGGTCTGTTAGTCTCCAGATGCCATGTTCTTAAACATTCTGCTATATACCAGGAAACATCCCCCTCCAAAATGTTCATATATCTCTTGAAATTTAAGTCATAAAACAACCAGAAACATGTGATTTAATATTATTTATTCATCAAAACGTTTATTACCCAGTGTCCAAAACCCATTGAAGAAAGAAGGAATAAAAGAAAGACACTGCTGTCCTCAGAGAACTGTCCTTCTGGTCCAGGGTCTCTGCTGTGAGCAGGGAACTTTAGAACCAACAGCTCTGCCACATCCAGTTGAATGGAGGAGGGTGTGTGAGGTGTGAGGGTGAGGTCCCCAGCAGGATAAGACCATCTGGAGAGGGAGTGGGAGGGCCACAGTCCCACACACAGTGGAAGTGTGAGCAGAAGTGACTACATAGTGCTGCAATAAAATAAGTACAACATTGAATTTACAGGCAACTCTTAAAAGATACCAAGCAGAACACAGGAGCAAATTAGATTCTTTGGAGAAGTCTCAAGCTGAACTGAAAAAGATCAGAAGGAAAAGTCAAGGAGGACGGAATGCACTGAAATATGAACACAAAGAAATTGAGGTGAACTTCTTGGCGATATTCCCTTTTCTCTTATTGTTGGTCATTGAACAATGTAATAAGCTTACCTCCCTCAGTCAGTCTGTACTTTATCTACTTGCTGTTGTACTGGTGCTGAAAGTAAAAGTAAGCACTCTGACTCAGAGCAGAAGGCTGCCGAGTGTTCTGCAGCTAGCATAACTGGTCTGTGGTCTCTTAAAAACCTTGGTCTTTCCCCCTGGGTCAGGGAGAAGAAGGCACCATGACTAGTGGTGCTGTCCCCATTTTATTTATGGTGAGGAAAAGGAGGCTTAGATTATATCCTGTGGTTGACATTTGGAGCAGGCATTTCAACATGGTACTGTCTGGTTCTAAAATCCACCATGCTGTCCAGTAGAACAAGATCATTCTTGGGCTCTAGGGAAGTGTGAAGCCTGTGGCAACTTCCCTCCAAGGGTGAGTCGGGGATCTTAATAATGACAGTGATATCTGTTCAGGTCAGGTTACAGCTTTGTCTAGTGTTTATCTGTGTTTAGTGTTTGCTCCATTATCAAAATAAGCCAAGTGTAAAAGTGGCAGAAGGTAAGTGTCAGGCTATACCGCTATCGGATGCCCCATGTCAGACTTGTATCTGTGTTATTTTCCTAGTATGTAGAGACCGTTACTTCTCGCCAAAGTGAAATCCAGAAATTCATTGCAGATGGTTGCAAAGAAGCTCTGCTTGAAGAGAAAAGACGCTTCTGCTTTCTTGTGGACAAACACTGTAGCTTTGCAAATCATATACACCATTATCACTTACAGGTGAGCCCAACAGAATCCATATTTTAATTCACTCATTAAAAAAATGCTCAGTCTGGTGAGACTGGTGAGATAGCTCAGCAGATTAAGCACCTGTTTAGGCAACCACAGGGACAGGGGTTCGATCCCCGATCCCACATGCCATGCCAACCCTGCTCCTGGGCGCACTGAGCTGGCCACAGAGACTGGGTGTGGTGATGCCCATCTATAATCCCAGCGCGGGAGAGGCTGAAAACAGGAGGATCGCTACAAGTCCGATCTGCACAGTGAGACCCTGTACCAAATACATAAAAAAATCAGATATTGAGAAGTGGTACCTTTTTGCTTTTCTCACCTGAGTCAGATTTCTGTAGAATGATTTGTTGTGGGTGTCAGTGTCTTTCAAGGGCCAGCTCCTGGGTGTTCTGGGTATATCTGGAGGGCACGAGGGCTGTCAATGGCAGCTCTACCACAGGCCACACCCCCAACAGGACATTTGGTCCTCTGCTTTTCAGGTTGTTCATTCATGCTCCCCTCAGCTGAATGACTGGCTTAGTTCCCTCCTCCTGACACAGGCAGCTGTGAGCATAGAGCCCAAGAGCTATGATGCAACAAGTGCTAAATTTGCCTTTTTAAAAATTATGGATTCTCCTGGGCCTGTACACAAATCCAAAACTAGCACTAACGAAGGCCAGATATTTAGTGTTGCTTCTAGTAAAGTAACTTAGAGAATCCTCTCCAATATGAGAAGCTTTGCAAGGATTTAAACTTAAGTCCCTCATTTTCAGGAGGAAAAGCCTTGGTCTTGTGTGTATGTATGCATGTTATATATTCTGTAAAGTTTTTGCAACTTTAAGGAATATTTACCTACTTAATCTAAAATACTTAAGATCTAAAATTGTTACATGAAAGGAAAAAGTTACTGTCTTATCATTTTTGTCCACTGTGTGTCTACACTAATTAAAGCAATGTCCAGGTAGCTCTAGAAACCTGTTTCTGTGGTAAGGGCCTCCTTGAGGCAGAGTTGTGGAGATGGCCTTGAAGCTTCCTTTCTATGACCATACTGCTGTATTTGATGAAGCAACTATGGCTACTTTTAGTTATTTCTTACATATAGCTTTGATTCCCAGTTATACTTTGTAGAATGGTACAAAGCCTGCTTCTTTCTGTACTGGAAGTTTCTTCAGCTACCTGAAAGTTGTTTTGTGGCTTCCTTAATATCCCTGACATATTCTAGTACTTTCTGTGGCTCTTGGATGAACCAGGCCCAAGCACTTGGTCCACAGTGTGGCAGTGCCCCAGTTTGCCAGGGCCAGAGTTGGTATAGAGAGAAAGGCTCTCTTTCCTTCCCTACAATTTCTGTCCATGGCCCCAGCCACCCATGGCAGACCCAGAGCTGGGCAAGAATAGGTTGATTGCCTTGTAAAGAGTTTCAGGAAAGGCCCCTTCTCTAGCTACATTGCTTCCCTGGAAAAGGGATTCACCAGAAGGCTTCGGGGCCTCTGAGAGTCCCATTGCCAGAAGCAGAGCTAGACCCATAGGAGCAAGAGAGCCACCTCAGCCTCCAGGATGCTGGTCTCCGCTCTTCCCCTCCTGTCTGTGTGCTACAGCCTAGCTGCTCTGCAGAGCCTCAGCCTGCGTTGGGGTGTGGCCCTTCACTTTCCCATGCTGTGCTACCTGTAGTCCCTCAGTCACGTAGAAGGATTTCCTGGGACAGAATCTGATTCACCTGTCTGACACATGCATTAGTTTCTCTGAGGTCAAAGAGTCAGTTCCCAGGACTCTCACCTATGACAGAGGTACTGCTTTTTGAGGGTGTGGGAGGAAGAGTTGGCAATTGACATTTCTAGGGATACCTGGAAATAGTAGACTTTATATAGATTGCCCAATCATGTTGAACTGAGGGGAAGGGATGGGCATAATGGGCATAACTGAATCAAGCACTTGACACATACTAGGCAAGTGCTGTCACAGAGCCACTCGCCCAGTTCCTAGATTGATTCTTAATCATTTATCATCCTCATACTAGTTGTAAGCTCTGCATTTGCACTGAGGGAGTGGGTGAGAGCCTGTCTTCTCCTCAGCAAATGAAACACAGCAGCGGTTCATAGTTGCCTAAACTGCTCATGGAATTAAACTCTAGCGCCCATCCTTCTGGTGGTAAGCTAGTAATATGTTCAATAATATGTTATCAGTGACAGTATTTGATACAGTTTTGTGAGCTCTTCACTGTGCTTTTGTCTCTGTGTTGTTTCTTTGGGATTTATAGTCAGCAGAATTACTTCATTCCAAACTGCCCAGGTGGCAGGAAACCTGTTGTGATGCCACCAAAGTGCCAGAGAAAGTCATCAACATGATAGAAGAAATAAAGACTCCAATCTCTACCCCAGTATCTGGGACACCTCAGCCATCACCTATGATCGAGAGAAGCAATATGGTAGGAACCTGCTGCTTTTTTCAATTTTCAGATGTGTGTTTACCAATAGGATTTGGGTTAAAGTGACCCCAAAGGACCAACGCTGCCTTGGTGAAGGAAATCATGAGCCCTCCTTTTGTATGCCTAGCCCTATTTTCCTCACCCTTAAACCTTACCTTAGAAATTTTACGGTTATACTGTTTTTATTTTTATTTTTATTTTTTGTATTTAGGACAGGGTATACAGGGTCTCACTGCGTAGATCGGACTCAGAGTGATCCGCCTGTTTACAGCTTCCCAAGTGCTGGGATTGCAGGCGTGCGCCACCATGCCCAGTCTCAATTGCCATCTCAGTGTGCCCAGAGGCAGGGCTGGCAGTGCCAGCCTGGGGATTGAACTCCTGGCCCATGTGTCTGCCTAAGCAGGCACTTTAATCTGAGCTATTTGGCTGGCCCTTGTTACTGTTTTTAATTGCACTGATTCCAAATTTATAAATTTATTCTCAGTGAAGGAAATAGATGTCATAAAGAATAGACTGGTAAACTCCAGTGTCATTTATCTCAAAATATATCATTCAGGCAAACAGAGTACTCAAGGTAATTAATTAATTAGATGTTGTAGTTCGCTGTTATTTGACACTGGGCTTTATTACTGTTCACAAATATACAGGACCCTTTGGACCCAGCAGGTAGTTTAGACACGTGAATCCGTCATACCTGTCCATCTAAAGCCCCCAGAAATGACAGCAAAGACTAGGAACACTGAAGGACTTTCTAAGAGAGAGTCAGGATCAGAAACACTGATAGAGTCTGTAAAGGAGAGAGAGGTGGGATGGGTGTGTAGAGGACCCTCAGCCCCAAGCATGTGGGGTGCAAACTGGTACAGAGAATGCAACTCCTCTTACGATATAAGCAGCAGGAACTGGGCCATCCCTTTGTGTCGCTGGTCATTTTCTTCCCAGTGTGCTACTTGTGCCAGACAACAAGCAGCAGGGGCTATCGTTTCCAACCAGAAGATTGTGTAAGACTGAGGGGCAGGTGTGCTCCCAGAAGCCTGCCCTGTCTCCTCCCTGTATCACCATGGTGGTGTGTGGTTGGGAGAAGAGGCCAAACATGGTAAAACGAATGAGGACTCACACAGAATGAAGGACAGCCAAGAGGCATCAGAGAGTAAGGAAAGCCCACATCATAAAAGCAGTAGCAAAATAAAATCCACCATGGTCAGTAGTAGAGCTAACAGAAACCTTTAGAGAGGAGAGGATATTACATCCACAAAGAAGAATCCACAAGAACTCTTGGGAATTAAAAGGTGAATTATTATTTGTAGTTTAAATGACATGCATGGAATTTTCTTCAAAGTAATCCAGACAGTTTGGGAAGGTATGTAGAGTTATGCATGAAACAAAATTTATCATTATCAGTGAAGCTAGTGTTGGCCTCATAAAGATTTATTATGCTGTTGTCACCTACTTTGATACATGTTTGAAAGTTTTCTAAAACAAAAGTTTGGTTTTTTTGTTTTTTGTTTTTGTTTTTTAATTTCTTTTCATCTACCTTTGCCTCCAAATACCATGACCAATAGATGGGCTCCTAAAAGAATACAGCTACTTGGAAAACTGAACCAAAGGGGCCAGGCAGATAGCTCAGCAGGCTTAAGCACCCACCTGGCAAGTGCAAAGTCCCAAGTTTGACCACTGGCACTGGAAAAAAAAAAAAAGAAAAACGGAGCCAAGGAATTCTCCCAGAACACAGTGCAAAAATAGAAGAAGTATTTTTTGTTTGTTGGATTTTCAGGGTTTTGTCTTGTTTTTAAATAAGGCAGATGGAATAAACACATGGTAGGCAGATTGAGACATGGATGATTTACCCAGCTGCCCACTCAGCATCATCACCTGGGTGACTAGCAAGGCTCTGAAATCCACATTGCCCAGAACCAGAGAACTGATTTTCTCACCCCAGTCTTGCTTCTTCTCTCTTCTTCATCCAATAAATAGCAACCTCATCCTTCCAGTGGCTCAGGTATAAAACATCAACTCCTCTCTCCTAAACTACAAAATCCCATCAGCATATCCCCTTCCTTCATCCAGAGTCCACGCCATGTTCACTTGTGTCCCTCTCCTCCAGCCTTCTAAACACTGTCCTTAAGGAGATTATCTCACTGATCTTCTGCCTGCTTGGTTATTTTTGTTTGGTTTTGTATTGTTTTGTTTTTTGAGACAGGATCCCAATGTGTAATTCAGGCTGTTCTTGAACTTGCTACATAGCCCAGGCCAGCCTCAAACTTATGATCTTTCCATGCTGAGTGCTGGGATCACAGTTGCACACCACCACACCTAGCTTTTTTATCCAGTCTTGAACCCATCAGCCATAGGGATCTAACACCTGCATAATTAGGGCTGAGCTTTAGAATGATAGAAAAAAAGGCCTAAAATCTTTTTTGAGGAGGAGAATCAGGAATCGAACTGAGGACCTTGTGCTTGCCAGGCAGGCGCTTATGCCACTGAGCTATCCCCCCAGCCCAAAACTGTTGAAGAGGGGGGGAAATTTTAGTTATAAGTAAAAGTAAATGCACTGATACCAGATTTCTTTTAGCAAAAGAAAATCAGAAGTTAGTAGAAGAATGGTTTTAAAATTCTGTGGAAAAATTGTCTTCAATGTAGAATTCTATAGCCAAGTTGCACTTAAGCAGGGGCCTAAAATCAAGAGACAGAAAGCTTATCAGAAAGCACATCAATGGTTGACCGAGAGGAGCTGCTTTGAAGGTGGGAGGTGAAAGTACGTAATACAAGCCAGCCCTTTTCATTACAGTGTTACTGTAAAACTAGACTAATAAGGAATTTTTTTATAGGGTGGGAAAGACTATGATACCCAATATTCACCAAAGATACCTCCAGCAACTTCAGCCAAAGCATATACCAGTCCTTTGGTTGATATGTTCACTAACCCAGCAACAGTTGCACAGAATTCAGAAAAAATTAACAACTCAGCAGGTAAGATGCCCAGTTTGATGTTTTTGTTTTTGATATTTGAGATAGTCTTGCTGTGTAATCCAGGCTGGCCTTGACCTCACAGTGATCCTCCTGCTTCAGCCTCCCAAGTTCTAGAACTACAGGCGTGCACTACCACACCTGGCTCTCATTTGATTTTCAAAGGTATCCTTTTAATTTTTTTTTTTTTTTTTGAAAAGTAATTTGTGAGATAAATTACTTTTGGACAAATGTGAGGGAGAAATAGACAGGTATGGTAGATGTGTGTAGACCTCGTTTTGAGTAGCTTAAACCTCCAAAGGTCTAGAGGACAAGATATTTGGATAAGTAAAATATTCCATTGACTCTTACTAGTTCTATATACTAGTGGGTGCTTACAAAGAATAAAGCTACTATTGAAAAGTATTCTATTTAAAGATAAATGCCTGGGGTCAGTGACACATGCTGGTAATCCAAAATTCTAGGGAGTTGAAGCAGGAAATCACAAGTTTGAGACCAACCTGGGGAATTTAGTAAAACCCTGTCTCATAATAAAAAGGGCTGAAGACATAGGTCATTTTGAGGCTATGAGGCCTCAGTCTAGTCCCCCATACTGGGGGGAAAGAAATTGAAAAATAGAATTAAATAATTAGGATAGAATGTACACAGCCTCACACTTTGCTTCATATTTGGTGACTATAATGATAGATTTTCAGTAAAATAAACTATAAAAGTTAATATGACAAAATTATGGTTATTAATCTTTTTTTTTTTTTTTTTTTTTTTCAATACTGGAGATTGAACTCAGGACCTTGAGCTAGCCAAGCAAGCACTTACTCTACTGAGCTATCTCCCCAGCCCTGGTTATTAGTCTTAATAGGCTTAATTTGAAATTTCTTCACATTTTTCTTCATAGCTAACAAGAAACTTCATGGTTTCTGGAGACGTAAATATGATTTCTTAAATTTCTAAAGTGCTGACTATATTTCAACAAACCAGAACCGTCACTGTTTGAAGACATTTTCTACTTCTCTATTTAAACTCCACTGTTCCTACACAGTCCTTAGCAACCAGGACCCTCCAGACCTGTATCATGGCTCCTGACCTATCTGTGTGGGGTGTCATAAGCCCCTTTCAGTATGAAAGTTGCTGCAATCAAGTTGGCCCCTGGCAAGAGCTCACAGATCCTAGCATTTGAAGCTGTGTTAGGCAAAAGATAAGAGATCGCCATAATGGCAGTGAGGATTGCTATAGCAAGGGAAAGTGATGGCCTGTAGTTATTGCTTTCAAAGGAAACAACACAAGAGATAATGTTAAAGTATATAATACTCTGGCCCAGGCAGTCAAATGACTCCAGTTCATTTTGGTAAAAGCTAAGTGACGATTGCTGGTGTGTTTAATACTACTGAAGTAATCAGGGAGTGGCAGGTTAAAGAGACAGCAAAGTTTATGTTGCAGTTATTAAGTCATAAAAATAAAGCCAAAAGCAATTTTCCATTGCTTTGCCTTAAATCTCCATCCCAGTTTGTGTGTTCTGGAGTGGAAACTGTCAGCCTGCGGCTGAGCTGAGCATGATCTGAGCAGAGTGGT
The DNA here is from genome assembly GCF_000260255.1 of Octodon degus. Lineage (NCBI taxonomy): Eukaryota > Metazoa > Chordata > Mammalia > Rodentia > Octodontidae > Octodon > Octodon degus. The sequence continues at coordinate 17,295,614 of NW_004524607.1, read as the reverse complement.
GCCCACAAGTAGAGGCTGTGGGCTCAGCTGTGCATGGATAGTGTCTGCTTTGATCTCTTACTGGCTTTGTGATCCTGATCAGCCTCAGAACTCTCTCAGCTCAGTTTGCACATCTGTCAGTGTCAGCAGTAACCATGCCATCTTCAGGAGGCTGTGTGAAGGACTCCAGAGAGATGGTTGGCTGAGGACCCAGTGAGGGACCTCCTCCCCTCATTCTCTGCTGTGCTTGGGGAGAGAAGCCAGAATGTCCATGTTTCCAGTTTGCTCCTTTGCCTCATGGCATAGGACATCAGCACTGGTTTGAGTTGTTACCTTAGCTGCCTCTTTTTTTTCCTCACAAGGTCTTGCTGAGTAGCTCAGGTGGGCTAGAACTTGGGTTCCTCCTGCCTCAGCCTGCCAGAGTGCTTGGATTACAGGCTGGTGCCATGATGCCCAGCCACATCCTTCTCTAAAGCAGCCACAGACCTCCTCTGCCAGCCCTCAGTCCAAGGCCTGCTGCTTCCTACAGGCCTTGTCCCACCTGGGCAATGGGAAAGCCCTGAAATCTGTCACAATTAGTTTCCACCATATTATCTGGACAGGATATAAAAATGAGTAGTTTTCTGGGATTGTGGCTTTTGAACTTCTCTGTTGCACACTGAAAAGCCATTGCTGCCACGTTCACTTTAACAGACACTTCGGAAGATGCCAGTTTACAACGATCAGTTTCGGTCGCAACCGGACTGAACATGATGAAGAAGCAGAAAGTCAAGACCATCTTCCCACACACTGCTGGCGCCAACAACACCTTACTCAGCTTTGCACAGGGTGACGTCATCACACTGCTCATCTCTGAGGAGAAGGATGGCTGGCTCTATGGGGAGCATGATGGCACCAAAGCGTGAGTCACCACAAGCCCATCTGCACAGGTGCCCAAGGTCCTGGCTTCAGAGGGTGTTATCTGTGCACTTCAGCTACAGACTCAGTGTGTATCAGCTGGAGTCAGGTTTATGGTATAGTTAGCTGGACTTACTCCATGCTGGGCTATCTTTCGTATATTTGTGCAGATCCAGATAAATTTGGTATATAGATAATTATTAAGTCATATGACACCCCAACACATGGCTTAAATATTCTTTTGTTGTTTTAAAATGTATGACACTTGCCAGTGGTGGCATATGCCTATAATTAGGGTACTCAACAGACAAAGGCAAGAAGATCACAAATTTGAGACCAGCTTGAGCTAGTGAGTTCAAAGCCAGCCTGTACTGCATAGTGAGACCTTGTCTCAAAAAAACAAAAATAATAACTTTTGATTTCTCAGGGGTAATCTGCATATCAGGTACACTTTAAGATTTAAGATATAGTGTAAATGTCACCTACAGCGTTCATCCACAGGTAGGTGCATAAGCCTTTTTGTCCTAGGTTGGCAGGTTGTATTCAGGTACATAAAATAAAACTGATATAAAAAATAAAAAGGGAGTCAGGTGTGGTGGCTCACACCTATAATCCCAGCACTCAGGAAGCTGAGGAAGATTGCCACAAGCTTTGGGCCAGCCTGAGCTACATAATGAATCCAGGCCAGCCTGATCTATATACTGAGACCCTATCTCAAAAAATAAATAAAAATAAAAAAGCCTAATAATAGGAATGTTATGTACAAAGATATGCATTGTTGCATGTGTGTACACATTTATTTATAGAAGCTAGGGCCAGTGAGATAGCTCAGCAGACTAAGCACCTGCCTAAGCAAGCACAGGGACCAGAGTTCAGTCTCTGGCACCACATGCCACACTGGCCCTGCCCCCAGGCACACTGAGCTGGCTACCTAGTCCAGGCATGGTGGCGCACGCCTGTGATCCCAGCGCTGGGGAAGCTGAGACAGGAGGATCACTACAAGTCCAAGCCATGTAATGAGTGAGACCCTGTACCAAGTAAATAAATTTTAAAAAATTAAAAATCTCCACTTCATTCAGTCTACTCATGAGCCTTCATGGCCAGCCTGGGCCAAGACTGCTCTGAGCTATCCTACAGATTCCCCTTATTGCAGGGACTGATTTCACACCTGCCTCTAAAGCCACAAACAGATCTCACTTTTTTTTTATCCAGGAGGGGTTGGTTCCCATCGTCATATACAAAGTTGCTGGAAGAAAATGTGAAGGAACTGGTGACTGTGCCCACGCCAAGGTAGTGAATGTGACCCAGAAACCATATGCCCTCCTCTCTCAAGATATAGCCTATATGAGGCAACCCCAGTGTGAAACCTCAGCCCCCACAGAGCAGTGTTGTTGCTCCACAGAGGTTTCTGTGGCCCACAGCCTTTACTGGCCATCTACTGGGAGGAGAGATAACCCAGACCACCTGCTGTTCGCCCCACTACTGCCAGGCCCTGCCATCAAGCTCATGGGCCTCCGTCCACAGCACATGGTCTCCATCTTTATCTTCCTCAGAGGCCCGAACACTGCTGAGTACTGCTATCCCTTTTCAGTCTTCTCTATGGGCCCCTTTAGTCTCCTTTTTTGCCCACTGCTTAGACATTGCTGCCCCTCGGGTTGAATCCATCTTTGGCCCTTTCCCTTATTCTGTGCTTTCTCAGTCATCTCATCCACTCCATGGCTCTACCTACACACGGGGCTTCAGCTGGCACCTTTGTGCTGATTACCTCAAATCTGTCTGTATTTTAATAATAGACACTTAAAGATGGTCCAAAATACCTTACGTTGCTTAGCTCATTTAATTCTCACAATCACCCCATGAAACAGTCCCCCACTTTAAAACTGAGGAAATTGAGACATAGAATGTTTAAGAAGTTACTCAGACATACACAAGAAATACACAAAGGCTCTGGAAAGAGCCCTTCTGGGCCTGGATATGGGTATTGAGATGTATATTAGGTATATTAGATGTGTACTTGGTGCATCAGGCAGTTATAGTGGACGTCCCATGGACTCTCGGAAACTGAGCCGATGATCCTCACCCTAAATGACCCCATGCTTGCTCAGCGTTCCCTGTCTGAGATAAACCAGCTGTGCCAGCAGACCCCGGAATACCACATGTAACATCTCAGGTCTTCCCCTCGTTAAGTGTCTTATGACAGCAGCCCCTGCCTTCATCCCTACTTAGCAGAATGGCTAAAATGTCTTCATTCCAGAAAGTAAAAACTATCATTTTAAGGATTTAAAATATCTGAGGCTTGCCATGTGCATACCTGTAGCCCCAGCTGCTCAAGGGGTTGAGGCAGGGGATCACTGGTTGGACACCAGCCTGGGCCACTTAGCAAGATGTTGTCTCAGAACCTGCTGGGAATGTAGCTCAGTACAAGGCCTCCCTCCAAAAAAACCAAAAAAATCTTGAGTTTTTTAAAAAAAAAATTTGTCTTAACCTTAAAATACTCAGTTATTACTAAGTTTTTTGTTGGTATCCCTAGGTTAAATTACTTAATGCCTATAACTAAACTCATTTTCTTCTCGTTTTCTCATTCCTTTTAAAGAATTTATTTTGGGCTGGGGAGATGGACCAGTAGAATAAGCGCTTGCCTGGCAAGTACAAGGGCTTGAGTTCAATCCCCGGTTCTGCAAAAAAAAAAAAAAAAATTCTTTTGAGTATACATTTGTAATCCAGTGAAAGTATTACAGTGCTTTATAAAATATATATGTCACAGTTCCCTTCTGTTTTATACTTTTTTTTTTTTTTTTGCAGTACTGGGGATCGAACTTGTAACATTGAGCTTGCCAGGCAGGCACTTATGCCACTGAGTTATATCCCTAAGCTGCTTTACACTTTTTGATTGGTGGCCTCCTGTAGTGTGTTCCTTGGCCATGGGACATTTGGGCATTGGGAGTGGAAGTGGCAGGACTATATCTGACTTTGCTCTGTGTTTTGGCTTTGAGCCCCACCCCAGTGAGGAGCATCAGCACCGTGGACCTGTCCGAGAAGAGCAGCGTCGTCATCCCCCCACCTGACTACCAGGAGTGTCTGTCCACAGGGGCTGCTGCTAATAACCAAGTGAATGTTGCCAAAAACACTTCTACCTTCAAAGCTTCGGCATCTAAACCAGAAACCGTGTCTCCTGTGAGTATATGGTCTTGCTGCCCTGGTCTCCCAAGGCGAAGGCTCTGTTTCCATGTGGGGGCTGGGGACATCTCAGTCTCTGGATTTCCTTCACCCTCACACCCCTTCAGCCTTCCTAACTTCAGGCCTTTGTTTTTGCTTTATCTTGTCAGTGACTATTTATATGGGATAGTTGATTGTTGGCTGCATTTTGTCAAGGCTTTCATCTCCCCTGCCTTTGGTCTTGGCTTCAGTCTTTCAGTTATTTAATCCCCTTTTTTGCATTTTCTTCCATTTCCTGTTGTTTTCTGAAGAGGCCTGAGGTCAGTGTTTGCTCTGTATAGCCAATGTGTGAGTACTGTGTATGAATTAACCCTAAGCTGTCCCTAAGGAGGACAGGAGACACCCAGGCCTGAGACACCACATCATTACTGCAACAGTTGGAGTTGACTGGGGTGTGGGTGCTGGAGGAGGAGGGAGTCATGAATGTTTGCAAGGTCTGGACTGTGGTGACCCACGCTTCAGAATCCACCCTGGCTAAGGAAGCCAACAGGGATGTGAGTGCGATGGGGGAGCATCCCCTCCAATTGCACCATCATCAGAGTAGAGAAGCCTGTGCTTCCCTCCTCATCTTCCTTGCTGTCTCCCCGAGGTGCTGTGGTAGTCCAGCTATAGCAGGTACGGTTAGTCCACATTCTTGTACTGCTTATCTTTTCATTATTTTCTACACTGGGAGGGCCTTTCTTTAGCTGTGTAGCACACATCCAAGCCACCTCTCCACTTCACAGTGGGGATGTGCTCCACAGGGGCAAGTCAGTGCACCAGGAGTCTCTCAATTAAATGAAATAGGCTTTCCAATAAAAAATATACCTTGTACTTTAGCAGGAGCCTTAAGGAACTTGGAATATCCATGTTCTGAATTGCTGATGGGTTTTAATGGCAGTCACCGCCTCCTAGGCTACCACTGCATGTTCTGATTCAGGAAATGGGAGCTTCTAGTCTCATTCCAGACATCTTGGGTTTCTCTTCCTGGGTGAGCACACTACACCATATGCTGTTTGCACTTTTATCATTAGAGGTTACTCCAGGTACAGTGGACACTTGACTTACAAATTCAATTCAATCACAGGGCTGGTTGTAACTCAAGTTGGTTGTAACTCAAGACTATTTTCCCATAAGAAATAATGGCAATATCTATAATGTGTTCCAAACCTCCCAAAGCACCCCTTACCTAACCTTTCATAATAAAAAGGGATTATATAATGTGTGTAATTTACCAGAACCCCCCATAATTTTCCTAGTGTAGCCATTTAAAAGTTACAAAATGTGTCTAGTTTACCAAAAATAATTTCATACTATACTGACCATTCAAGTTGACATCTTTGGCTTGTAGGAAAGGAGAATGATGTGGAAGGTGGTTATTGTTCGTGGGAGAGGCCCCTTCTATAAGAACATCAGGAACTTAGCTTTCTGATGTCCTTTCTCTCCTTGGGAGACTCTGTAGCCAATAAAGACCTGCTTCTTGCTCACTAGACCTTATCTCTTCAGAACCAAAAACTGATCTAAGGTTGTCTGTTTTTGTCTTTTTTTAACCCTGTTTTGTAGTATGACATGATATTGTCATTAAACAAGTGAATGCAGTGATTGGCTTTTTCTCTCAAAAAAAAAAAGTTTGGGTGGGTCTTCTCTCAAAATGTCTGTAGCTCTGTCCACTTTTTCAGGATTTCCTTTATTTCAGAACTGTGCTGCACTGGCTGTTGCTACTACTCCTCTTTAGAAAGCTCCTCACTACCACTTTCTGTTGCTAGCCAGAAGTTGCTGAAGTTCCCCTGTAGACAGTTGCTCTGAGTATTCCTCCACAAATTCCTCAGCATCACCACTGTCTACCTGCAAGCCTATGGACTCTGCTGTAGTGACAGTGTCATCAACCACAGGGTCAGTGGAAGGCTCAGGCTGCTATACACATCCTTTAGTCTCTCTCCTAGATAATTTTAGGGCACACTTTCTTCCAGGCAGATCTCAGTGTACTTAGACAATGGCCCAGGATTTCTCAATGAGCCCCATATAAAAAAGGATGTTTAATGTTCTTTCCTGAACTCTTAAAGGGTTAAATCCATATCTGAGATCATCTGGAAGCACTTCAGGGGCAGTTACTTGGTGTAGAGCTTCTTAAAGTTATCTATAACCTGCTGTTCCATAGGCTGCAGTAAAGGAGTTAAATTAGGTGGGAGGAAGTCCTCTGAGAGCCATGGGAATGCTTCAGCCAGTTCTTCTAAATCTCATGGGTGAGCAGGAGTATTGTCCGTGATGAGAGCTTAGAGTGTTAAACCTTTATCCTTTAGATATTTCATATCTATAGGACAGAAGAGTTCTCAGACACAATCAAGAAAAAGTACCCTTGTTACCCAGGCTTTTGCATTAGATCTTCATATGATCCTCAGCCTAGTCTTCATAACCTTGTTTTCTGAACACTCTAGGGGTCTCAGAATGATACACCAAGAAATTCTTTGAGGTCACCACTCACATTGGCACATAGCAGTAAGGTTAGCCTACCTTCATAAGCTGTGGCCTCACATTTTCTTTTCTCCTTGGGTAATGGGCATTTTCTTCCAGAAAAGACCCATTTCATCATAGTTGAAATCTTGATGAAAGCAAAAGCCATTTCTCTGTGTAATCATTTCAAAGTGGTATATATAATTTCCAGCAGTCCTTTTCATCAGCACTGGCTGCTTCATGCCTAGTTACACTATGAACCCTAGTTCTTGCTTTATGATTGTGAACCTACCCCTTCCTGCACAAAATGTTTCACCATTATCATTTGTTGATGGGTTAGTCTTTATAAGATCTGCATTTATGAGCCCTAGCTTTTTCACAAATTATAGACTCAAATTATAACTTGCCTTTCATTTAGCTTTATACCTCATCTAAATAAGACTAAGTTGAGCAACACCTTTAGCAACACTAGCTTCCTTATACAAATCTTTTCCCTGTAAGATTTTCATGATGGTGAATTTCAACATGTTGTACATATCAGTGAGAGTAATCACATGAATACCACTCTCAGATTTCTCCACATTTTTTTTTTTTTTTTTTTTTGTGGAACTGGGGATTGAGCTCAGGCCCTTGTGCTTGTCAAACAAGTGCTTATTCTACTGAGCTATCTCCATGGCCCCCACAATTTCTTTTTGAGTGTGATGGTTGCTTTCCCTTCCCCTTAGCTTCTCTTCTAGCTTTTCGAGGGCCATTTTGATAACAATAATTGTAGCAGTTATACAAAGCCCTGACTGAAATCACATCCACAAACATGCATCTGAGCACAGACTGTCACTTAGATATGTTTACATACACTTTCTGGCACCGGGAGTGTTTACAACTGCATGAGCAGCTGGCATTTGGATCTTAACTCAAGGCTCTGGTCATAACTTAAACCTAAAGTTGTGGTTATAACCCAAGTTGGTTGTGTGTGAGCCCCGTTGTAACTTGAGGGGTCCACTGTTGTGACTCCAAAAATTATTTTTCAGAGAATGACACATTTATTGTAAATAGAGTTTCCCATTTAATCCTCACTAGTAGGTGTCAAGTCTGGAGAAAACCACTGAAAAAGGCAAAATATCAAATGCTATTTCAGTAAAAGGCTCGAATATATTTTAAGGCAATATTCAAGCTGTTTAAGACAATCATATTCAAAAGTGACCTTACAGCATTTCTAAAAAGCATAAAAGTTCCTTCTGGCTGAGGAAAACCTTAGACAACTGCATATCACAAACAAAAGAGAGCACAGAGGGCACACTGTTTAGATGGGACCTCTGAGTTTTAGTTTTTCCTGTTTTCATTACATTTTCAACTATTTTATAGACAAATTTAACCATACAGGAAGGTATTCTTCTAATTCCCATTCCTAGCTTTAACAATGGCCAGTCACTTACCAGTCCTACTTCATCTCTACTCTACCCCGTAGTTCAATTTGTAGCTAATGTCAGACCTCAAAGCATTTCCTCTGGAAAGATCTAAGGCTTGTTTTTTAAACGTAATCACCCCCAATTCAATTTGTAGCTAATGCCAGACCTCAGATCATTTCATCTGTAAAGATCCAAGGCTCATTTTAAGAATACAACCACAAACTGAGTAATTCCCGAATACTATTAAAAGGTCACTCGCTGTTCACCATTTCACATTCTCATTAAATTGTCATTTATAGTACAGCTGTTTAGTCTCGATCCAAATCAGCTCTGTACTGTGTAATTGATTGAAGAGTCTTAGGAATTGTTTTCTATCAAGTCTCAAGTCTGGGCCTGATGGCGCAGACCTGTAATCCCAGTGCTGGGAAGGCTGAAAGCAGGAGGATCACTAACGAGTCTGAGCTGCATAGTAAGACCCTGTACAAACTGCATAAAATGAAATAAAACAAGTCTCCCCTTCTGTTTTTTCCTTGCAAATTTTTGTAGTAAGCCCAGGTTATTTTTCTTAGAGGGCGTCCCCAGTCTGCCTGGGCTGGCACCTCTACATGGTGTCCTTTGTCACCCTCTCTCTCCTGTGCTTCTGGTAAATCAATAGGCCTCAAGCCTGATCAGAGCTCTATTTTGCTAGTGTGTTTCACTGGTGGTCAGCACAGTTGTTATTTTTTGTGACATGAGTAGTGATTGCCTGGCATTATCTGCATTAAGAAGGCAAAAGAATCTTCCCAAATATCATAGCACTAAAACTACAGATGAAACCACCGACATATTGACCAACCAGAGAATGAAGAAGAGAATGAAGCATATTTTTATGTTCAGCAGTTTTGTAGACCAAACTTGATGAAGAAAGCATTTTTCCATAGTTCTTGTTTCAAAGAATTAAAGAGCCCTGTTTTTAAATATCAATATAATCAATGATGATAACTTACGTCTTATCTTCCATTTGACCTATCCAGCTTCAATGTGACCTCGCTTTATTTTTAAATGTCTCTGTTGGCTGCATGATAACTAGCTGTCAATGTCAGGAGACGCCTCTATAAAAGTGCTGAGAACGGTAGTGGACGCAGATGGGAACATGCCTGCTCTCTACTCCTTTGGGCAGCAGGATGGACGTGCCAAACCTGGAGGGCCTGCTAGAGGTGATCTGTGTTCTGTGGCTTCCAGGCCATGTCTGGTCCCAGGGAAGCTACTGTCACATTCCCACCCTGACTCCCGCCCTTACGGCCACATTGCTGGCTTCGTGGAAGGGGCTCCCAGTCAGTCCTGCCCTGGCCAGAGCTGTATACCCCAGAGGCCCTCCTCCCACACAGACCAATTCCATAGCCCAGGTCCCTATTTCTGTGTCCCTATTTTCTGTCTCACACACTAGCAGTCCATTTACTGTTTCATTTGAGTGGCCACTTCTTACTGATTTCATGGAAGAACCTTCAAAAGCTACAAAAGTCTAATGAAAATAGTGGCTTCTTGGCATGGATCTTACTGATGCCAGAATGTCTGTGGAAGGTTGTGTAGATGAGTGTCAGCAGCTGGTGCTTACGGTGACAGACCGCTGAGACCCAGCTGACCTCTGTCCGACTGGGAAAGATTGCAGAGGCTCAGACGAGACCTTCACATTAGCAACACCCACTCAGCAGTGGCTGGCCAGCTTACAGCTGGTGTCAGAAAAATAAATAATAAAACTGTGGCATTCATAACGATATATTCTTGACAAAAAAGCAAAGTCCTAGTTTGATCAGAGTTCTTTTTGGAAAACTAAAGTATCTATAAGCATTGCATCCTTATCTTAAGATAATTTTTTAAGATAACACTATTTTGCTTATAAAAACAACTCAGGGATTTTTCTGATAAAATTTCAGGAAAAAGACATTTAAGTTTTTAATTATACTTTCACTTCCAGGATAGCTATTAACATTTCATTGTTTCCTTTGAGAGCAATACAAGTATGTTTCTATGTACAGGGAGGATTTTAGCCTCCCAGCACGCACACACATGGGCAGGCCCTAGCATTTCCCACGTCGGAGCTGAGGCATTTCAGGGCGCCAGAAGGTGCTATGCCGAGCTGCTCTGTGGGTTGGCCTGGCTCTCACACCAAAGGATCGGATGGATTATGGAATCTTGTGAGATGCAGGAAAGGCAAAAGCGCAGAAGAATGACCACTGCTTCCTGAGTCCTAAAGCAAATCGGAAGGGCCACAGCACAGTGAGGGCCAAGCGGCTACAGTGTGTCGGCATCAGGGTCCCTGCTGGTGAGACACCTGCTGCTGTCGTCCGTGTGCTGCTTCCCGAGGACCTGTGCACTGCTGCATTGTTTTCCTGATCCAAAGGACAAGAGACAATAATAACTAATAAGTCACAAGAAACAAGAAATTGGCCTTTTCCCTCCTGTACTGGTAGTTGAATCCCAGACTTCACAATGATAGCCCTTTTATTTTATTTTGGTGATTTTGGAAGGTAGGGTCTCTGTGTGTAAGTCTGGCTGGGCTAAACTCATAGTAGACCTGCCTCAGCCTCCCAAAATGTTGGGGCTACAGGCCTGGGCCACCACGGCTGCTGAGTCATTGACTTTTATTATTTTTTTTTTTTTGGCGGAACCGGAGATTGAACTCAGGCCCTTGCGCTTGCCAGGGAAGCGCTTATTCCACCGAGCCATCTCCCAGCCCCTATTGACTTTTTTTTTTTTTTTGCTCCAAATGCCTTCAGGGCAGGTTTGGCTGGCTTGAGTTGTGGGGAAGGTACCACAGCCACCTGAGCCTGACTGCTTTGTTGAAGCAGCCACTTAAAGAACTGAGCTAAGGGGCAGGCCCCCTTGACGTTAAAAAGAAAGAAAAACACAAATACTGCAAGGCTTGAGACCCTCCCTGAATAAGGTGCTTCTGGCTATGGCTTTGGACACAGTGTTCGAGGATATGCACTTGTCCTTATCTCTAAAACAAGGAAAAAAGCAATAACCCTAAAGTTGTAAGTTCGACCCCAGCCTGGGCAACTTGTTAGGAACCAGCTTCATGAAAAATAAGAGAAGGGGCTAGGAATATATTTCAGGGTAAAGGTCCTGGACTCGATGCCCAGACCAGCAAAGTTATACAGGGTGCTTCATCAATATAGTTGGGGTTATATTCCATTTCTATCACAATCTGCATTTCCAAGTAACATTTCAGTGTCCATTCCATATAAACTACAAAAAGGAAAAAACTTGCACTTGATCCGCAAGTACATCCTCTGCCAACCTTGCTCTTTCAGCCACACATTTCGCTGCTACCAGTTCATATCAGGAGTCCTGGGAACGCGGTTATGGGAAGCAGCCGGCTGCCTGCCAGGTGACAGAAGAATCAGCGCTGTCCCAGAGAAGGGGACTGAGGAGCAGTGAAAAGGCCATTTTTAAAAACAGGTCCACAAGATAGCTTAGCAGACTAAGTGCCTGCTTAAGCAAGCGCAAGAACCAGGGTTCAATCCCCAGCACCGCATTTCTGCCCCATGCTGAGCCAGTGACCAAGTCCGGGCATGGTGGCACATGCCTGTAATCCCAGCGCTAAGGAGGTTGAAAATGGGAGGATCATTATGCGTCTGAGCTGCATAGTGAGACCCTGTACAAAATACAGTAATTTTTTTTTAATAGGCTTCTTGGTCATGGCAGCCCTTCACATAGAGACAGGAAGCACAGGATCTCATGATAGGGGGGTGGCATACCTCATTAGATGAAACTGGAGAGTTTATGGATGGGGAGATGTTCTGGGATTTTTCTACTACAGCAGCCTTGGCACGGGAACAGCTGAGCACTCCAGAGTGCTTGAAAAGTTGAATATATAATTTTGTCCATTTATGAATAGTGGCCACCTACTAGATAGCTAGGTGTAGATCATACAAAATAGAATGCTATTCCATTTAAAAACTTGATCCACAGCATAGTGTTTTGGAAGTGCAAACCCTGGCTAAAGCCTAAAAGATAGCAGCCCTTCGGGCTAAGAGGGTACATTAGGATCCGTGGCAACCTCTAGTTCGTACACCCAATTGGATTAATTAATCTCTAAGATGTTTAAGTGTCTATTGATGTGGGGAAACTGTCATACTTCAGGCCAACACTGGGGTCCATGAGAGCCAGCCAAATTGCTAGATGTAGTTTTCAAAATTTTTTCTAATGTAGTGTGACATCCAGCTGCTACCGATGGCACGCAGTGGTGGTTAGTTCCAGAGTACTTAAGCTGCTTAGAGGGACCACCAGACACTCATTACTGGGTCCCTCCCTGCCCCCTGTGAAATGCTCCTGGACCCTCCCCTGCAGAGCTCCCCTGGCCGCCTCTCAAATGGGCTCCTTCTCCCCAGGACCTCAGCTCAGAGGATTGGCTGTGAGGCCCAAAGCTGCAGGGCTCATCTCATCCTGTCACATGCCCAAGTCCCAAGAGCCAGCTTTGTAATAAGCAGTTAAAGGTGAGGTTTCTAACACGGAGCTGTATTTCAAAGTGTGTGTTTCCCAGAACTGAGGGCACCTTGATTCAGCAGAGCCCAGTGACACAGCAGTTGGCTCTGCCCTGTCTGGTCTTCAGTGTCCCCATTTGAGAAGAAAGTCTTGACCTGGATCAGCGGCATGAACCACAGGGGACCATAAGAGTGGTTGACACCAAGGGCAGCTTTTGGTTAGGCTGCCTGTGTGGTGACCAGCTGTTCTGCCTACTGAGAAAGAGGGATGTGGGGCCGGGGAGATAGCTCAGGATAATAAGCGCTTGCCTGGCAAGCGCAGGGTCCTGAGTTCAATCCCCAGTTCCACCAAAAAAAAAAAAAAAAGAGGAATGTTCTGTTCTGCCAAGCAGCCATCTGGGAGTTGGCATCCAGGCTGCCCTCACCGTCACTCCCGATCACTCTGCCTACCTCTGCTCAGCATTCCTGGCAGAACCCACTCACCCTGACTGGACCTGGAGGCCCCTGGCTCCTCCATGAGTGTCGCCAGCAGCCTTGGGAACAAGCTGTGCTCGACAGTCTGAGCATATAGGCCTGCCCTATATGCCTCAGGGCATATGGCACCGTACAGTTAGGGAGTACAGCAGATAGCAGGTGGCTAGCCTTCAGCCAATGTCTATGCAAGGCATTCTGAATTTTTATCCAGAAACATCATAACCACAATGAGCTGTCTAGTCTTTGCTTTCCAGGTCCAAGGATGCCACTGCCTTTGCCGCATACTCATGTATGTTTGTAAGTGGCTCACTCTAATCCATGTGAGCCTTGAACTCACAGTGTAGCCCAGGATTCCACTGAACTCTTAATCCTCCTTCCTTTCAGCCTCCCAAGTGCTCGGATGACAGACATGTGCCACCATGCCTGGCTGTAACTGTGTCATCCTTTAGATAGCCAGTTCCCCTCTTCTAATGACCCCCATGGTGAGCTCAGCCTGAATCACCACCAGTCTTGCTTGTTTTGCTCTGGGACCAGAATGCAACAAAGCTATGTGCATCTTGCCCCCCATGTCTCCTCCCACTGAAGCTTGGAGGCAGCAGTGTGCTAGTTAAGCTGAGGCAGGGATATTGGAGGAATGGTGATGAGACAGTCTGAGGTCACCCTGATGAAAAGCACTAAAAGTTCTAAGAGGCAACATTTTTTTCTAGAAAACAGTGTTATGGGAGGTGAGAATCATAACCCAGTGTCACTCTGTTGACCTTGTATTGGAAGGAGAGTTGGAGTTTCAGGTCACAGGAAATCATCCAGATGTTAAAGGGGAAATGTGTGTGAAAGTCTCTTATACCCAGGCTCCTCGACTTTAGACAGGATTACATCCTAACAAACCCATTCTAAGTTGGAAATATGGGAAATTTTTTAAAAAGTACTCAACCTACCTCACCTACCAAACCATAGCACAATGCTCCAAAGAAGTTGGGCAGTCCACCTTCAACCTTGGGGCTCACTGGAAGCCACTGCTCGGTGCCACTGCCTGGCATAGTAAAGAACTGTGCCACATACCACCAGTCCTGGAAAAGACCTAAGAAAATGCAAAGTATGGTTTCCACTTTTTTGTTGAGGGGCAGGGTTGCTATATAGTTCAGACTAGCCTTGAACTCACTGTGTAGCACAGACTGGCCTCAAACTCATGGCAATCCTGCCTTATCCTCCTGAGTGCTAGGATTACAGGTAAGCACCACCATGCACTGGCTTTCACTGAATGCATATCACTTTCATATCAGAAATTCAAAAAACATTGTTAGTGACTTATCTTAAGTGGCTGTTTTATTAATGAATACTGCATGCAGAAAGGTATAAAATGGATTTTCATCGAAGTGACTTTATGCCCAGGGCCAGGTCAAGAAACAAATTCCCAGCCCTCCAGGAGTCCACTCTGTATGCCTCATGGCTGTGGTCCCTCTTTCAGGCCACAACCCCCACACCCTAGCACAGAGGTGCCCCCACAATGGCCAGCTGTCAGGATGGATGTTGTGTATTGTTCTCCTGTTAACACAGAGCTGCCCAAAGCATCCTGGGGTCCTTGTCCACCCTGGGAATGGGATTGCTGGCCCAGGGTGTATGAGTGGCACTGAGGACTGGGGTTGATCCCTACACTTGAATGGCCTCAGGTTGTCGTAAAAAGTACTTTCTGCCTTTCCCTTCAGAGCAGTTTTACTTTTTATTATGTTATTTTTTGAAACAAAATCTTGCTATGGCCGGGAGTGTAGCTCACTGGCACAGTGCCTAACTGACAAGCGCAAGGTGCCGAGTTCAATTCTTGATACTAAAAAAAAGTCTTGCTATGTAGCCAGGTGTCTCAGTTACTCCTCTCTGCTGGGACAAATACCCAACACCCAAATGAAGGAAGGAAAGGTTTATCTGGCTCACAGTCAGTGGTGGCAGCTCAGCCAGCCAGCTAGCCTCTCCCTTCTCCCCTCTCCTTACATTGTTACACAAATTACCTGCTCCATGGCAGGTGCAGCATCCGCACCCACCACAATCAATCACAAACTCTGGAAGCTGCCCCGTGACTGTGAGGCTTTGGGCTGAAGTCTGGACATAAAACATAGCACGACCACTTGTCTCTGGCTGCGAAGTCTGTGTGTTGGACACTCCACCATCACAAAGGGGTCCTCACCCTGGCTTTGTGCCATCCTCAGTGTCTAGTCTCTCCCTGCACTAGACCACTGGGAGCTTTGGGGGGACTTTAAGACAGCCTAGTGGCATGACACTGCCCTCTGCTGGTTGACCACAAGCGTTCGCACCACACACTCAGGCAGTCATTTGCTAAGGGAAACAGCAGGAAAGATTTTGAGAGTGCAAGCTTTTGAGAGAAGAGAAGAGGGTGCACCTGTGCCAGCATGCGTCTTGGTGCCCATGTGAGACCTACAAGGCGGCCTTCCCCTGGAGACCTGGGAGCAGAAGCTGGGCAGGGCTCTGTAAGGGGTAGTGCCTGAGTTTAGCTGCCATGTGTGGTTTTTGTCTTGTTTTTTTGTTTCCTTTTGTTTGTTTTTTTCCACAAGATCTCTGTCTCTAGCAATTGGCATCAGCCCAAACCAACAAGGTTTTAATTTTGCTAGGTTTTTTTGTTTGTTTGTTTGTTTTTTTTATCCTATCATTCAGGATTTGGCTCTGCAAGAGCCTGAGTCTTCATTTCCCCCAAGTCTGAGCTTTTCTGTTAGCTGGAGCTCTTCTGCCTGGTCTGATCCACTAGGTTCTGAGTTTCCCATGTTTAGGAGATGATGGGCTTATAAATGCCGAGAGCCAGGTGTTACACACTGACCTGTGCAAGCCACTGTGACACATGTAATCTGGAACACTTTTTTCTAAGCAAACTTAGGACACCAAGGCAGTCTCAAAGATAGACCTTATGCTTTCCATGTCTTTACCCACCTTACTTAAAATTCCTATCAGGAGCCTTCCATAAACCTTTTGTTTTTCTTTCCCCAGAGTGATGCAAATGGGACCGCCAAGCCACCTTTCCTCAGGTATGCACACACCTCCTGACAGGTGACTAGCCAGTGGTGTCCTCCTCCATGCAGCGCCCAGCCCAGGAGACCCAGCCTGAGCAGTCCTGTTTGTGGGGTCAAAAAAAACTATGGCCACCTTTCTCTTCACCACTTCAGTCCCTCCTGGAAGTAGGGCCTAGAAGAGACAGGGCACTGTGGCATATGCCTGGATCTGGGCCACCCAGGAAGGCTCTACATGTGGCCTTTGTCCTGGTAGAAGACTGAAGAGTTGTGGGCTCTCAGGTGTCATTACAGAAGCTGTGGGATTAGGCCAGCCGAGGCAGCACACACCTGTGACCCCAGCACTGAAGCAGTCAGTGGCAGGATGATCACAAGCTGAAGCCCACTGTTCAGCAAATAGGAGAGTCTCAAAATGTTGAAAAGGGCTGCGATGTAACAGTGCAAAGATCTACAGTTGTCCCCAGAACCAAAATTTTAAAAAGACAAAACTTTGGCGTATTCTCTAAATGCTGGCATGGAGAGAACTGCCAGAGGCTCTCATACTTCAAAATGCCACCCAGAAACACAGTAAGATAGTGAGCAACATGATTTCCTAAGGCCAGGGCAGTAGGTATTAGTACTAACTTCCTGTCTTGGAGCAGTGTTTCTATACAGATTTTTTTTTTCTTTCTCTCCTATAGTGGGGAAAACCCCTTTGCTACTGTGAAACTCCGACCCACAGTGACAAATGATCGATCAGCACCGATCATTCGATGAAGATGTCAAGGATTCTCCTGGTTCCTCTACTGTTCAGTTCTCGCCTGTAAAATGATAGGGATCCATTGTGTGACAAGTTCTGGGACTGTTGGAAGCTTCACCAGGTGCCTGATTTCAGTGTATCCTACTTGAGCAAATCAATGCATTTTCTCAGTTAACATAATTGAGCACACACATTTCTGTAAAGATAACAGTATAGTAGCCAGCTCAATCATTTAAAATATTTTCTTCCTGCTCTAAAACTAGTAAATTTTGTTCCAATCCCTAGTGTATCTGTTTTTAATATTCTATGATTTTTCTAAGTTGCAGCCAGAGTAAGAGATAAGTCTGTGCTTCCAATGACTGGCTTTCTATATATTAACACAAATCAGACCAGTTCTATTTTATAAAGCATGTGCTCTTAAGTAGCATTATGTTTATCTACAGAAAACATTGTGTAAGTTTGCATCATAGCATGCAGATCATAATTTTAAGCAATATAAATTATGAAAAATGTATTAAATATAATTTTTTAACTTAATAATTTTAAACTCTTGCTTAAACATAGAGATCCCCAAGATGGAGGGGGCCTGACTGCCCCGACTTAGAGCTGGAGTTCTGATACATTTATCTGCTTTCCTCATAGCCATACTTAACATCCCATGTTGAAGAGTTACAGGCTGGCTTTCCGGTGGCCTGGCACATTGGAAATACGCTCTCCCTGAGCCAGGGGCCCAAAGCTGCAGCAACTGGCTTACTGGGAAACCTCTTGGGGCCCAAGTCTGTGTGCGTTTCAATCAGATACTAACTCTCAAAGCCATTTAATGAAGCCAGGATGACTTTGGTGACCCCTGAAGGTCAAAGCCTGTATTTCAGCATGAAATCACATTCAAGATTCTGGTCAGGCCTCTGTGCCCAGGGGCTGTGCCCTTGGCTGCCAAGGACCAGCAGATCACAGTTCACACCCAGGCCACTCACTGGGTGTAGGGGAAGGAGCTGTTGCGTATCATGATCTTTTCACTTCTGTTCTTCTGCAAGTTGAAAATTGGTTAAGTTTCAGTAATGGCAGTAAACCAGTAGACATGAGACTTGAAGCAGGGTTGGGCTCTCCTGGGAGGACAGCTCAGGTGACTCCATGAGGAGCTGCTGCACACCCTCCCTGTCATGAAGCACCATCTTGAAAGGTGCCCCAGCCACGTTTCAAATTATATAGGTTGGGTCCCACCATTTCCAAAACACAAGAGCAGAGTTAATGGGAGCCTGCTATCCTAGCAGTGAACAAATGAGGGGGGCAGACTCTGGAAATGTGTGAAGACTGGAGAACATGGGTAAGGTCTTCTGGCTTTGTTACTGGGGTCTGGGGAAAAGCCCCAGGTCTATTTGCTGCATTTCAGGGCCATTCAAGAGCTCGCTCGTGGGGGCCGCTGGGCCTACACTGAGGCCATGTTCTGCAGTTGTCAGTGTTACGGTTTAATGTCGTTAATAAAGGGGAATTTGAAACCTTTGTTCTTGGGCTGTCAGTGCCAGCTGAGGAGCACACAGCCTCCTAACTGGTCTGCTTGTCAAACTTGACGAGGGTCCACATGGCAGCAGGCAAACTGAACAAGCAGAAGGAGCTGAACAGTGGTATGAATCATTTATTTAAAACAGTATTTCTCACCTTTCTCAAATTGAAGACTGCAAAAAAATAAAAGCAATGTTTTCTTGAGCTGTCGTTAACCTGGAGAGCACTGCTGCTGCCTCCGACCCTCCGCATGACCTAGCTGGCACATGCCAAAGCGATCCCACCTCACTTTACAAAACAGTCCTGAAGCTTAGTCAAATAAAACTACTGTATACAACATTTACATTAGAAAAGATAGCTGGCCCTCAGGAAGCCAGGTGTGTTCTCTTAGGTGAAGGTTGCACCGCAGTTGGGACATCTCCGCTTCCTTAAGGCAAAGCAGCAGATGAACCCAAAGGGAAACAAGATGATGGCCAAGAAGATGCCCAGGAAGGTGAAGCAGTCTTCCAGGACGCCAACTCTGTGGAGAGAAGAGGCATGAGGGTTGGCACCCACACCCCCACACCTGCCAGTACCCAAAACAGCTGGTGACCTACAGGAAGGCAGGCCTGGGAAAGGCGGCCCTAACCCAAGCCACTGCACTAGACAAGAGTCCGCGCTTCGTGACGTGAGGAAAGAGGGACAAGATGCAAATGCTAGTTTCTATTGAAACTCCTAGGTTGGGAGATAGCTCAGTAAAATAAGCACTTGCCTGGCAAGTGCAAGGTCCTGAGTTCAATCCCTGGCACCACAAAAAAAAAAAAAAGAAAAAAGAAAAAGAAAAAGAAAACTCCTGCACTCTGTAAACAGTAGCACCCCAAACCAAATTATTTAGTAGAGTATTTTTTCAAACCCTGTTGAAATTTTAGATTTTTTTTCCATGCCCAAGGAAAATGCCATCCAAAAAAAGGGATTAGGCTCTGGGCTTTTGTTTCAATACTAAGGACTGAACTCAAGGCCTTTGCACTGAGCTATGTGGCCCCAGTTCCTCAAGGTCTTAAGTTGCCTGGACTCACACTTGTGACCCTTCTGCTCCAGGCTCTCAGAGTATGCTTTTCTTTTGTTTAAATTGGTGGTTGGGTGAGGGAAAGACTTAAATCAGCCATGTTCATACAATGTCAGAAGGCCTCGTGAGATTTCATCTCAAGGATGGGGCTTCATAAAAAAAAGGCTACCTTCTCTGTGTGGGATACATGTCCCACTGAACAGTTTCAGTGACCTGAGGTCATTGCTCAGTAATGGGTCTTTTCAGAGGCTCCAAAGATAGGAAACAGGAGCCCTGTAAAGGTCACACATGTAAATAGCTCCTCAGGCCATTTCTGGAGAGTTCTGGACCCACAGCTGAAATTAAAATGAGGCCCACATAAACACAAATGAGAAAAGTGTCCCTCCACCAGTAAGGTTTCAGCACACACGAGACCAGGCTCTGTGCTTACGCTCTTCCTTCATGAGGGACAATGCCTTTGTGAGGGGACAAGGACAGAAAATAAGGTTAGAGATGACATGGGGGGACGAGAGGGGAAGTAGAGCTGTCACAAGAGAAAAGGGAGCAGGGGCTCCAGGGACTCTGCAAAGGAAAACCTAGTGAGTTCTCCTTTGCTAAGGGGAGAGAACGGCCCGAAGCCCCCACACCCATCCTGAGTCCAGTGTCTCTGGAGCAAGCAGCTTCCTTTAGCAGCACTGTCCACCCCCAACAGTCTTTAACTGCCCCTTTTCCTACCTGGACCTGAAAGCGACTGCTGCTGCTCCTCACCTTATGTAGAGAGGGGAGGGAAGCTCACAACTTAAAAGATCAAGCAGAAGGGTAAACAGAAGGAACAGACTGGTGGGGGCCTTTCTTGCCAAGCCCGGGCACACACAGCCCAACGAGGATCCCCACGTGAGCCTGCACATTGTGGCCCACTCCCTGACCTGAACCAGGACCTGCCCACTCCCTGCTCTGGGGGAGAATAGAGATGCAATGAAATAAACACAGACATTCTGAAAGTCTTGATCTCACCTGCTAAGAACTCAAACCCAGTGCCTGCTTCAACTCACCCAGCTGCCCAAACAAACCCATAATAGGAAGTTGCCGCTGCATTCTCCTTATCACTGACCCCCGGCCCCCCCCAAAGCCCTGCAGGAGGTTCAGAGGCTCCCAAGCTGGAGACACTTTCTGTTCTAGGAGTGCCATCTACCCACAGGCTCTGCAGCCCAGTAAAAACTTGTGGAGAGCTCTGCTGTACCCCAACTCCTCTGGGTGTCACCCTGCTGAGCTGGGACACAGGCATCCATCCCTATGCTAAGGCAGTGCTTAGCAGAAGCAGTTTGTGCTGTCCAAGTCACCACTCTGTGATTTTAACAAAAGTACCCTCTCCTAAGAACCACAAAGTGACCCAGTACTCCTGCTTTCCAAGCCCTGCCACCTCTGCAAGCGCGGGCCAGGCAGGACACTCCACCAAACACACACTGCCCAGGCTCAGGGCCTTCTGACCAAGGGTCAGGCTGGCTGAAGTGCCAGCTAGAAAGCAACTGAGGCTATCATGGCCCCTCACTGACCTTAGGCTCAAATGGACAAGATGAGAGGCCAGAGAATTGGTCCTGGGACTGGGAACTCGGGCCCCACTGTTTCTTCCCAGCACCTGCAAGACCATCTGCCTTCAGGTCAAGTCCCCAAAAACAGGTCTGCATATTCAGGCAGAAAATGTCCCATGAGCTGGGCATGATGGCATGCACCTGGAATCCCAGCACTCTTTAAGGCTGAGACAAGAGGATCACAAGTTTGAGCCCAGCCTGTACAATTTATCAAGACTCTGTCTCAAAAATATTTAAAAGGCATTCAAACCCCAGTACTTTGGGGAGAAAAAGTTCTCATGAAAAAGCAAAAAACAAAAGAGAATCTGCCGGAAAACTTTCCAAAGGATAAGCATGACCTCTGAAGAGGTTCCAAAGTACCATACCTATCCCACCATCTATCCTATGTGTGAGGAAACCAGAACCTCCAAGGACCATACAGGTGGGAGGACAGTGACAAGCTGGGCCTCTGTCAGGCTGGGCATGAGAACCTGCAGCACAGTGAGGGGTGGGGCCCAGCTTTTCCTCCAAGGCTGCAAGAGGCTGTACTTGGCGAGTGGGGCCTCGGGGCCCCAGACTACTGCAGAAGCCCCACCAGGGTGTGATGGGGCTGGGATGGGTTTCCTCATCTGCACTCCGCTGGGCTCTCCCCACCAGCAGCAAGGGCACCAGCACTACTTGGCACTGTGATTTCTGACAGGGCCAGGCCACCAGACAGCAAAACTCATGCTGGGAACCTGAAGAGTCGCAGCTTGGCCCAACTGGCTGGCCTGGCCCCCTCAGCCCACAAGCTTCCAGTCCAAACTCACTGTGTGCCCAGGCCAGAGCTCAGAGCCATTGGCTTGTGCCACCCTCTGCTGGCCTCTCAGTCACAAGTGCTGCAAGATGCCTGCAGCCTCCCTACCTCACGTCTCAGTTCACCAACCCTGCAAAAGGAGTGGTGCCATAATCTGGATTTTTAAAACTTAACATCTGACCTGAGAAATACAATCTGGCCTTTAGGCCAATGTAGATTCAGACCTCCAGAGAGCCCTCCTGGGAGAGCAAGCAGGAGACCCAGTGTGTCTCCAACAGCCTCTTTATCTCCAAACCCGAGAGATCCAATTCTGTCCACGGGCTCACCCTAAACCTGGCAGACCTGGCGAGGAGAGGGAGAGGATCAGGGAACTGACATACTGAAAACTCATCTTTAATCCGGTTCAAGCCTCTCAGAGCCACTGGCCACTAGGTCCCCTGATGTGTGCACAGCCAGGTTCTGGGAGGTTCCTGACACCTCACCAGGGACCATATGGGCAGGAAAGGACATGGAGCAAGAGGTGCAGTGAGCTCTGAGCTGCTAGAAACTGACAGCCCTGCCAGATCCCAGGGCCACCAGCCAGAAAAAAAAAAAAGCCCTTACCCCTCCTATGTCCATACAGCAACCTCACTCACTAGGCACCTTGCCCCCACAAGAGGCTGGGAGTGGTGTGGCTGGGTCTGAATCCTGCAAAATCCTGTGGAAAAGGACCCCACTTATGGGCTCAAGACCCTACCTACCCCAAGGCACCAACAGCCATCTCAAGACAGGAGGCTTCCCAGAGTCCACAGCGTCAAAGGACTGCATCCTCCCTCAGGATGAGGAAGCAAGTGCAGGGCTTCCTCTGCTGGCAGCAGCCCTCAAGCCAAGGCTGGGACAGGGCTAGTTGGTCCCCAGACTGCCCAGGGTCTCCACTCCAAAAAGGAGCCCCTTAGTGAACACAGGGAGCTGCCTTCACAGGGACAGTTCACTGCGACCTTGGGGAGAAAACACCTGTCTCTCAGAGGACATTCTCACCACTCACCAGCCCATGCCTGGCATAGCCTCAGCCTCCAAACAGTAGAGGGCAGGAAGGACAGTGTGCAGCAGACTTGTGGGACACTTGGCCTGTGCGACTCCTCCAACCTGGGGTCCAACCATCATGGCTGGGAAGCTGAGCCAGAAAGCAACACAAGCCTCCCTCGGTCTGCACCTTGAGCCTGCAGCCCAAGACAGTCCCCCTACCTCAGGCCAGAACCATCTCAGGCCCAGGAGGGCCCACCCTTCCAAGCCTGTGCAGTCAACTCCAGCGTGCCCAGAGCAAGGCTGGGGCTCAGCTCCCACTCAGGCAGAAAGAGCCCTTCCATTTCCCACTATTGGTCCCTCTGCCTACGAACCTCTCCAGATGCCTTTGTCACCTCATGCCTCAGACACCTCCACCCAGTGCGAGCCATATCCAGGACCTCTGGGCAGCATCTGACCAGGAGAGCTGTATTTCCTCTAGGTTTCCAAGACTCCTCTCCCCAGATTTCCTGCCTTCTGGCCACTCCACAGCTAAACATTCAATGATTTCGACCCAGCCAGCACTTGTGAGGGTCCTGCATGTACCAGGCACATTCCACTTGTCACCTGTTCTCCCAAGCCCCAGCCAACTTGTGCCACCCTTCAGGGCAGAATGGTCTTGCCACACTAGAGCTGCAGAAGCTGCCCTTTCTCCCTGCATGGGGTACAGAAGGGCCCAGCATGTGCCCAGACACAGCATTGGCCAGGCATCCCAAGGGGGCCTCCTGCAGCAGGACAGGGTGCCATTCGGAGGACAGGCAGGAGCCAAGCACAAGACTCACTCGTCTGCCGGGGGTGTAAGAAATGCTTATCAACAGCTAAAAAAGGAAGGTGGAGTCAGGCGCTTGACAGGCTCAGACAAGATGGCAAAGTGACAAGCGACATGGGGCTCTTATGCCAAGCTCGTTCAGAGGGAATCACAGAAGTATGACTTGAGCAAATGCATGTTAAGCCACCAGGGAGGGAAGGCACAGTGCCTGCAGGCTGGATCTAGAAAGGGAGGAAGCATGGTCATGTGAGAAGTGTCCTGTTGCCCAGCCCTAAGACAACCAGACAGGGACAGGCTTCCCTCTTTTCAAGGGAAATCTCTGTATTGTCACCACAGAGGAGTAGCCCAAGGGCCACACACCCTTTCCCCAGACCTAAAGCAGTACTGGCTGTCCCTTCACTAAAGGCTGCTGCTACAGTGGTGGCCTCAGAGAGTGAGGGGCCAGTGGCAGAGGGCACTGTAGCCAGAAGGTGGGGCCTCTGTGTGTGTAGACCTCCAGGGGCCTAGAGGGTCGTTTCTCTGGGGAGGACACGGTCAGAGGCTGAGGCAGGGGATCCCCAAGTCTAAGTCTAGTCCAGGCAACTTAGTGAGACCCTGTGTCCTAAAAACAAAAAGTTGGAGAGGGGCGCCCTGGATACAGTTCCAAGGTTCTATCCCCAGTCCTGAAAAGGAAAGGTACATCAGTGGTGCCAAGAGCTCTGACCAAGCTTTTTTTTGGGGGGTGGGGGATGGGGTAGGGGGCAGTACTAAAGACTGAACCCAAGGCCTTTACTTTGAGTGAGATACATCTCCAACCTTTTATTATTTTGAGGCAGGGTCTTGCTAAGCCACCCAGAGTGGCTTCAGACTAGCCTCAGCCTTCCAGAGTGTTGGGGTTACCAGCACACCTGACTTCTGGCACACTCCCCTCAAGAACTGAGCACCCCCAAACTTGTTCTCCAAGGACCCAGTGTCCTCTCCCACTGCCCCGGGGCACAGAGGAAGCTGCCAGTTTCCAGATGAAGATGGTACTCCACAAGGGCCCAAGACCTTCCCCTGAGGGCACAGGGCAGCATGACCCTGTTCCAGGTTCTGTGTAACTGGAGAGCCCCCTAAGCGGAAGCCACAGGCCTCTGAAATGACACAACTCACCTCTTATGGAAGGGGAAGTAACAGGGAAAGGGCTCCCCATGCTGGCAGCAGCCGAGCCTCCACTGGCCCCAGTGCCCTGGTGCTTGCCTCCCCTCCTCCAAGCTCAGGTGCTGCAGCAGACCAGAGCCTCGGACGTCTCATTTCCCAGACAGGGAGACAAAGCCCGCTGCATGTGGCAGGGCCAGGATGTGACCTCAGCTCCTCCAGTTGACAGGCCCTTCATTCAAGATGCCATGAAATCCCAATCAGACCCCCTATGCTCCAGGCTTTTTTTCCCCTTAACTATACTGGGGATTAAATCCAAGGCCTTCACACTTCACACATATCCACAGCCATTTTTTTATTTTTAAGACCTGCTCTCACCAAATTGCTAAATTGCCAAGGCTGGGCTCATAGCTGTGATCCCCTTGCCTCAGCCTCCCAGAGTGCTGGGATTACAGGCTCTAGCACACCACCCAGGCTACAGGCATCTCTCTGATCCTCCCTCTGGTGGCCCAACCCAACACCTCTCCTAAACTTGAGAGATCATTCAAAATGCTCCCTCCCAAAAATGGGCCATCAGAATCTTCCAGCTAGGCTGAAGAGTGACACCACCCCAAGCAGAACAAGGGTTGCGTGTCCAGGACTAACCTCAAAGCTCAACACAGAGGCTGTCCAGCCCCCATCTCTATACCCATCTCTCCAGGTTTTCCCAATGGCTTTGAGCACAGTGCATGGCCTTCCTGACTGTGCCCCTCTTCTCTACCAAGTGCAGCCCTGCAGACACCTGCACGGCAGGCAGCCACTTTGCTGCCCTCTTTTCTTCCCTCTTCCGGATCTCCAGTGTGTCCTGGCTGGGGTCCACCAGTGGGTGCACTGGGTAGGCCACACCTCCTTTACCAGCTCTCAGTTCAGGCCTTTTACCCTCTTCTCATACCACCCTCCTATACAGTTGCCTCCAGGGCTCTGAAATCATTAACTTCTCCAGGGCTCCACTGTGGGCCTGACACATAAAACTTCTGAAATGACTTTAAGTCCAAACCAGGGCAGTTTCTTAACCCCATCTCAGCAACTTCGACTTCCTGCTCCCCAAGGAGTGCTGAAACCCAGCCCTGTCAACTCTGCCCAGACCTTCCCAACCATCTGAGCACCCCCAAGTGCCAAGGGCAAGAACCAAGTCTCACCTGATCTTGAATCAAGACCTACACAAAACGAGTCTTGTGCTGGACCTCTGGCTCCAGAAAAATAATCCTCAAAGTTTCTTGCGGCTCCAGTTTGAGGATATGAAAAAAGGCCACTCCAGCCCGGAACAAAGACCCACAGGCTTTCCTCCTGGGCCAGCTAGCGGCGGAAAGTTAGCCTCGCTGGGATTCAGCGACCCTCACAGCTGTAGCCTCTCTGGCCACCTGCACTCCCACTCCGACCCCAGCTCCTTCATAAACACAAGGGCCACCTGACTCAGGTCCTGGGCAAAACAAACCTCCTATCTCCTTAGGAAATCAACGGCACAGTGAACTTGCAGAAATTGGAAAGGGGGGGGGGGGGCAAGGAACGACGATTCGTGGGTTCCCATTGTTAGCGTTTCTGCTTCCCGCTCACTCATTTGGGTGCAATGCCCCAAAATGCACTCAGCTCCCAGGAAAGCGAGCCAACCGCCCTGCCGCACAAGTTACATTCAGAGCCCCGGGACAGCGCGCGTGCCGACTCCCTCCGTGCAGCCTGTAGCCAAGGTGCCTCTGGACCCCAGCCGGCTCCCCCAAGCCGGCTCCCCCAAGCCGAGCTCCCCCAAGCCGAGCTCCCCTCGAGAGCACGCTGGGCCGCCCCGGGCTGGGACTCACCTGCACACCGGGCAGCCTCCGACGACGACGATGGAGTTGGCGGGGTACCGAGTGACAGTCCGGCCGTGGATACTGTACACCCTGGGGTGCGGGGTGGGAATCCCTGTGGGGGAGGGGAGCACATCAGCGCGGGGTGGGAGCAGCGCCCCGCCCTGCCCTGTAGCCACTAGTCAGCCGCCCGGGGCGCCGCGGGGGGTCCGCGAGGTAGTGGCGCGCCCCGGCGGGTGCCCCCGAGAGCGCGCGCGCGCGCCGACCCAAGCCCACCTGTGACGAGGTAAGGGTAGGGCGGCGGCGGGGGCGCGCTCGGGATGGCGCCGTAGCCGGGCGCGCCGCACGCGTAGTCGCCCTGGCCGGCCTCCAGGTTGTAGGCGGGCGGCCGCTCCTGCAGCAGCGGCTTGTGGTCCATGGCGGTCCGGCCCGCCCGACCGCCCGCTTCGGCCCGGCCCAGCCCGGCTCGCTGGCCCGCGGGGACACGGCGGCGGGGACGGCTGCAGCCCCGGGCGGCTCGGCCCAGTGAGGCGGGGCGGACTCCGCCCCCGTGGTCACAAGACCCGAATCACGTGGGCGACGCGAGGCGGGACCTCCAGGCGTCTTAAAGGGGCCGCGACTGAGTGTGCCCCGGCACTCTCCTCCCGGAGCGGACCGAACAGTGGACGGTCTGGTTGTTGTGACCTTTACGGCCCGCAGAGACCATGGGACGAACCATAGCCCCCACTCCTCTCTGCCAGCAGCGGCCCAGACTACTTGGCCAGCGCCTGGGGAACGCTAGGTGTAGCGTCCCCCCTCTCCAGGCCTGCCCTGTGCCCAGCTGCGCACATTATCCTTTTTTTTTTTTTTCCAGGACTAAATGGGGCGCCTACAGGATTGTAAAGCGAGTGTGTGCTGGCCCTTGCCTGTAATCCTAGCCTTGGAGGCAGAGGCAGGAGGACTGCAAATTCAAGCCAGTCTGGCAACTTGGTGATTTAGCGAGACCCTGCCCAGAATTTTAAATAATGATGAAGATGATGATGATGCTGGTTGAGATGTAGCTCAGTGCTTAAGCTCCAGGTTGAAGAAACCCCAACTACAACAACAAAGACTATTGTTGGAGTGAGGCCAAGAGCTCCTGGTGGAGCAGAGATCCCAGCCCTCGCTCTTGAGGCTACAACCCGAAGGTGAGCAACAGGGTGTGTGGGTGGGGAACCTGGCTGCAGCCTGGTGCCTCATAACTGGAGAGGTGGGCACAGGTCGGGCTTCCTGACACCTGATCACCGGGGGACCTGCAGGCTTCCCAGTCTTGCTAACCCCTGGAGAGCAGGTGATGGGCTGTCCTGTCCTGCCCTGCACAAGTTTGGCAGATTTTGTGCTTGAGTAACTTTCCCTGGTCACGTGCCTGCCAATACAAACGCAAAAAGCCACAGCCTCTGGCGCCCTATGTCCCAATAAGTGATCCCCTAACCCCACCCCCGCACGGGCCCACACTCGCGTGCCCTGGCCCTAATTAAAAATCCAAATTAGTAGATTTCTGCATGGGGCCTTGAGATTTCCCAACACTTGCTTTGAGAAATGCAGCTCACAGCCACAAAGCAGCCAGGCCCTCTCTCAGCCTGTATCACTGGGTTCCACGTGCAAGACTTGGAGGACAAAGGTGAGGCTCAGCCAGTCGGGAAGCTGAAAGCTGCAGAGCAGTGATGTGTGTGCAGTGAGAGTCAGAGGTGCCACACAAGGAGGCCACGAGCCTGGGTGTTCCAAGGGGGCCAGGGCTAAAGCCTCACTTAGAGGCCAGTGGTCAGCTGGCCCCAGAGACCAGCACAGGAACCTTGCAGGCAGTGTGAAGTGCAGTCCCAGAGGCTGGCATCAGGCAACCAGTTCTGTGCCAGGACTCCGTGTCACTTGGCCTACCCAGAGCACTGAAACAGTCTTCAGGGCTCGGAGGAGAACCCAGATATTGGGTCAAGAGAGGGTCTGTAAGAGCCTATTGGGAACTTCGTGGCTGGCTTGTAAATGGGGGGGGGTGCGTGTGCACATCAGATTAGCATGTTAGAACAATGAATTTGGCGGCAGCAGGCAAAGAAGAGGGGAAAGGAAAGGTGTGAGAGAGGTCAAGAGCCCATTAAGACTAGTGGGCAGATAAGGAACTGAAGGGCCAGCTTTCCTGCTTGCGAGATGGCACATCCAGGTGCTTGCATCTGGCAGTAGACGCGAGCGCCACATGAACACCCAGGCAGCCCAGATCACGCAGGTGCGCTGGAGCTGAGCCCAGATCGCTAGGCGGCACCTGACGAAGCTGAATGAGGCTGTGTGCAGGGGTTTTTGCTAAAAAGTTGGTGACATCTCGTTGCGGCGTGGCAGCACACGCCTGTAATCCCAGCACTGAGGAGGCTCAGGCAGGAGGAGCGCCAGCCTGGGCAGCATAATCTGAGGCCAGCCTGAACTGCACAGCAAGGTCTCAAAACAAACAAAGTTGGTGACAGGGTAAATAAGGACCAAAATGTAGAATATTGTGAAGCAGGAGGAACATGGGAAAGGGAACTGGGAAGGGGGAAAGGAAGGAAGGGAAAAGAAAAATTGGAAACAAAGCTTTTGTAAATAAAAAGGAAGAGGGGTTGAAAGGACAATAGGCAAATGGAAAAAATAATCAAATTGTATCATGTAGGCAAATGGAAAAAATAATCCTATGAGGGGCAACCAGTTCTGTGCCAGGACAAATTCCCTATGAGGATGGTGATAATAATGTATACCCAAAATGTACCAATAAACAATTTTTTTAAAAGTTGGTAGCATCTCGTGGCAGCTCACTGGTGCAGCATCTGTGGAGCACCTCACCTGTGTGGGGACAATGTGGAACACACCTTGCTTGTGAAGTTGAGGACTCTTAGGATGTGAGTGGCTCCATTGGAAGGGGACATTTGAGCAAAGACTGAGACCCTAGGGAGTTGGTGTGCGCAGGTGGAAGGGCCCAACTGTGCACACCCAAGGCAGATGGAGAAGCACCAGGAAGAGGGGCGAGGGGACCGCCCTGTGTACGCCCATGGGTGGCCAAGTGCATGTGGGGGAGGGGGGGGGTCTTCTGATGGCTGCTAGTTTTTCTGAAACAGAAAAGGAGGCCAGCAGCTGAGACTGAGTGGAGAGGAGGAGGTGTTGGGAGTCTGAGAGCAGCAGACAGTCCAGAGGTCCCCCAGGATGGAGCTTGAGGTGGCCAGAGTGTCCCAAGGTGACCCCCTCTGCCCCAGTGCTGCTCACGCTCTGCAGAGGAAGCCAGAGCACAGAGGACTTCCCTAGCTTTCCCTCAGACTCCATGGCTCCACCTCACATACCCCAAAGCCATGCCACACTGCCCTTGTGGCAGGTTCACCAGAAAAGCCACATGCTACTTGATGATTTTGGCAGAAATACATTCCTATCAAGATGCAATACAGTCTACTTAGAACACACGTCTTCTGTGTGCATTTTCTCAGAGCGGAGCCAACACTCTGCTCTTTACCCACTTACATATCACAGGAATATAAAAAAATAAGTTGTTTCTAGCTGGGAGTGGTGGTGCACACCTGTAATGCCAGCACTCTGGGAGGCTGAGGCAAGAGGATCACAAGTTCAAATCCAGCTTGGCAATTAGTGACTTAGCAAGACACTGTCTCAAAATTAAAAAAAATAATAATAATAATTTAAAGGGGGTTGGAAATATAGTTCAGTCTGAAGGCCCTGAGTTCTATCCCCAGTATCACCCACCTCTTGAAAAGAATTTTTTTTTTGTTTTTAATACTGCTATTTCCAAAAAGAAAAGAAAAATCACACATAACTATAACTTTGAGTGAGTGGAAGGGTTTTCCTCTAGGGAGGAAGAAGAGAGAAGTCAGGTGGGGTGGGCTGGCCCTTGCCTAGAAAAAATGTGATTGTCCCCAAATCTTGCCAGTCCACGTGACTCTCCTCAGATGTGCCGGGGAGGCTGAGACAGGCTCCTGCCCTTTCCTGCAGACTCTAGACAAGAGCTGATAATGCACCATGAGCACTGTTTGGCACAGCCGGGACCTGGCAGTTCACGTGCTTGGGCCTGTGACCAAGAGAAGGAAGCAAATACTATTTCAAAATCCAAGGCTGCAACCAACTACCAGTGCCTTGCTCGGGGAAGGGCCTTGCCAAATGTTTGCTGAATAGTTGCTAAATATTTATCTTAGATAAACATGTTTAAATTTTATAGTAAGCCTGTGGTAAGCTTCACAATTCTACTAGGCAAACATTTCTAAATATTTTATATTAAGAACGTAAATTACTCTATGACACCTGGCAGCGCCTCTTTGGCTGACTTGCATGACAATGTGGTCACAAGTTACATGTGTACATATTTAGATCTACAAGGAGTGGTCAAAATATCAAGTGCCATGCATCTAAGCAGGCATCCTCTGGGTTTGGGTGTTGTAGATGCAGGAGGGATTGGGTGTGACCAGGAGAATAGCTGGTTTCCATCCAGACACCCTGTGCCACTGCGCCCCATGAGCCAGGCCTCCTTAAATCAGATACTTCAAACATCTCATAGTATCTTTTTTTGTGAGAACAGCCAAAGAATTCCCTTTTCTTTTGTGGAGAGAGGAAGGCAATACTAGGGATTGAACTCAGGGCCCTCAGCTCCAGCCCTTTTTAAATTTTGAGACAGGGTCTTTCTAAGTCACTAAGCTGTCCAGGCTGGGCTCTAGTTTGGAGTCCTCCTGCCTCAGCTTTCCAGAGTGCTGGGATTACAGGCATTCCCTCAGCACACCTGGGTCAGAATAACAATTTCTGAATGGAATTTTGAGAGAGAAACCAGCATCTGTCAGGTACATGGCCTATGTCGGTGACTCACGTTCAAGTCCTAGTACCACATCTGACCCTGAAGGCCAGGACACAAAGAGATCATGGCCCAACTCTGAGATGACGAAAGATCCTGGCTGCTCACTGAGTCAGGTTCCTTGAACCTCCTGTGGTTTGGGAGTATGTCTTATCGCTGAATCCGAAGCACCCCCTAGATAGTGGGTGTTCATCAAATGTTTAATTGAGCTCAAGGCCATGTGCCCAGGTTCATTTGGCCCATAAGGGAGAATTTAGACCTTCATGTCCTCCAGAATGGCGCTGTGGCCATAGAATTTGAAGGGTATCCTACTTCAGGCTAGAAATATGTCTGGTGGGGTGTGGTTATATAACCTGTAATCCCAGCAGTGGGGAGGCTGAGACAAAAGGATCATTGAGAGTTCAAGACCAGCCTTGGCTACAGAATGAGCTCAAGGCCAGCCTGAACTGCATAGTGAGTCCCTGTCTCTGAAAAAAAAAAAAAAAAAAAAAGGACCGAGGAGATAGCTCAGTAGAATAAGTGCTTGTCTGGCAAGCGCAAGGGCCTGAGTTCAATCCCCAGTTCTGCCAAAAAAAGAAAAAAAGAAATCTGGACTGTTCTAGAAGGCTGTTCCTAGTTTTTAAAAAACATGGGTGCCCAGAAGTAGGGACAAAGTCAGTGAGGCAGGAAAGAAGGAGGTTCCCTAGGGTCATCCTGAATGGAGTTTTGTGATCACAGGGTATGCCAGGGGCAAGGGGGTATCATTTCAACTTTTTTTTCCATCAGAGGACAGTTCCTGAGATTCACAGAAGTCTCTCCATTGGAATCCAGCAAGCACCTATGTGTTTACAATGGCAGAGAACTGGCGGAACATAAGGCATCCTAGTTACCAGTCACCAGAGCTCAGAAGTTGGTGACAACCAGGGATCTTCTCTCATTGGGAGATGCAAGTGCCCACTCCCAGGTTGACATGGAGAAGTGATGACCTTTGGTCACAAAAGACTCCTGGGCCCACCTTCAAGTGATGATTTTTAGGGGATTCTTGCAGGGATTGGGAGCTTTGGGACAATGTTGCCATTGAGCCCTACCTCTGTGGGACAAGTGCACTTGGCAATGGCTGTGAGGCTGTCCTAGCACAGAGAGAGGCCACTGCACTGAAAGGACAGAGAGTAGCAACCACAGTGATGGCTGACACTGAGGCAGAGGTCCTCCTCCCCTGTCCTCTCCCTGCACTTTTCTCTTTCCCAACAGGTCCCTGCATCCCCTCCTCTCGCCCTCTGGCTCCCCTACCCATGTTCCCAGGTTCCTACCTGCTTCCTGCACTGTGGTGGCCATGACCAGCCCCAGAGGAACACCCAGGAATGGTGGGAGGGAGCCTGAGATCAGCTCAGGAAAAGCCTCCTTATGACCCAGCAATGGCCAGGCAGAGGGTGACATGAAGGAGCCTCCAGCAAAGCCAGCAGAGATGTACCGTCACATGCGGGGGATGGGGAGGCCAGGCCCAGCCTCACAGGGCACAGAATGTGGCCTCACAATCCGTCCTGCACCAGAATTCTCAGATTCTGAGCCTGAAGCTCAATGCTGGAAGGTGGCTTATGGGGCAGCCAGCCCCATCTCACCTCTCAGAGTGATTTCAAAGGAGAAATTTGAAAATTTCAAATCCTTGGTTCAAAGCATACTTCTGAGGGGCCACTGCAGAGCTAGCCACATGAAGACAAATGCTACCAGCCCAAAGACAAGAGCCCAGTGCCAGGCTTTTCCTTGTGGGAAAGTGCCATAGTGGCAGGTGAGGCGAGGAGTGTAGCCTGGCTCACAAGCATGAAGTGACCCCAAATCCACAGACTGACCCCCTCAGAGCAGGCCAGCAGAGCATAGTGATAAACAACAGAAAAAAAAGCCTCTCCAAGACTTGGTGTCTATATGCTGAAATATGCCAGTGTGAGGAAGAGAAGGGTAGAAGTACATCCCTGGGACCCAGCAAGGAATTGAAGCAAGAATTGAGGCCCATGGGGAGAGTGGAGAGATGGACCGGTACAGAGGAGGAGGAGGAGGAGGAATAGGGGCCAGGGAGATAGCTCAGTGGAATAAGTGCTTGCCTGGCAAGCCCAAGGTCCTGAGTTCAATCCCTGGTACTGAAAAAAGGAGGAAGAGGAGGAGGAGGCAAGCAGCTCTTTTTCCCCTCAGTAGGGGAGGGTGGCCAGAACCTGCAGGTATGCAGTGAATATTGGGGCCCCGTGGGCCTCCCCTGGAGAAACACATTAGTGAAACACAGCAATGGATGCAGCACACTGCAGTGCTTGGTGGGTTATTCAGGTTTGGATGTCCCCCAGGAGAGGCCGATTGGATGATAGCCATCTTGGAAAGGGGCCAACTGAGCTCAGGACTCAGGGCAGCTGCAGGCTGTCTCCATCTCATGACTGGTGTCAGGGTGAGGCAGAACCAAGTCAAATCAGCAGGAGTTGACAGAGCTGAGAGCAAGCCAGCATGAATCCAGGTACAAGCCAAAGGGAGGGGGTGCGGGGGTGGGGGACATGGATTGCTAAAGTGCCAATGAACGGCTTCCAGACTCCCAGCCAGGAACCAGGCCGAACTTCAGTGAAACAAAAGGGGCAGGCTGCTGGAATTAATCACTATGGATCCAGGCTTTGATTCCCAGTGATGACAGGGACATGCCCCGAAGGAGACATTTCTTCTTATTCTTCCCCCCCCCCCATTTTTGTTGAGTTTTATTTTCTTGCTTGTTTGTTCTTTTCATGAGTGAACATGTTTTAGCTTTTTGTTGTTCTTCCGTTCTTTATTTCTTCCTTCTCTCTTTCCTTCCTGTCTTCACCAGTTCCCCAAAGTTTGTATACTCTTTCTGTGCTTTCCAGCTCTGCCTCTAGTCTCATCAGCTATTTCTCTATTTTTCCACCAACCTCTTTTAAATTTTTTCTCTTGTGGGTAAAACAGCCATATTTACTATACTGATTTTCTAGTTTGGTTTAGGTTTTGTTACATAACCACAAATCTAGTTCATAGCAGTATATACACTGAAAAGTGGCAAATTAGTATTACCAGAGTTTGTCCAATTTTTTAAAGGCAGGGTCTTACTATGTAGTGCAGACTGGCCTTGAAATTACTTATGTAGCACATGCTGGACTCAAAGTCACAGGAATCCTCCTGTCTCAGCCTCCCAAGTGCTGGGGTTACAGGTGTGTGCCCTCACACCTGGTCAGTTTGTCATTTTCTAGGATGCATTTGATGCTATTATTATTGCTTGTTGTACTATTTTAGCGAAGATGATGCAGTTGTTCTTGGTAATCTGAGCCTGACATTGCCTAAAGATGATAAACAGTAGCATGGGCCAGCCCTAAATAACCAAGGGCTTAACCAAATAGGTAGCAACTTCTCACCCCCAATACATTAAAGAGATAGGCTCTTACAAGACTCAAAACCCAAAAGCCAGCCACCCCTGGAAGACATCTCTGAGACGTAGTCATTTCCTAAGGATTCTAAATACTAGAAATAAAGCTATTTACCTTAAGTAACTTATAAACCTCAAAGCAGGAATTAAATGAAAGAAAGAAAGAAAAGAAAAAATGAGACAACACTTAAAGAAGATGCAAACCCAGACTTCCAGCTTACCAAAGACAAACTCAGGGAGCAATGAGATGGAACAATTCAAAATCCACCTACCTGGATTCTCTGAAGTGGTAACAATGGCAATAACAAAGCAAATGAGTGAGGCTCTAGAAAAAAAATCAGACCAGAAATAATTTCTCAGATACCCACAGAGATGGTGACCATAGTTAAAAAGATGGTTAGTGACTCTAGAAGACGTACAGATTTTTTTTAAAAGGATCTTAGAAAAATGATAAAACTATGAATGTCCAATATAGGAAAGAGATGAAATCCATGAAACAGATTCAAACATGTCCAAGAGATTAAAAATTCCATTGAAAGGATCCACAGCAGAATGAGCCATTGTGAGGATGGAATATCAAATACAGAAGACAGGTCTGTGGTGAGTGATCGTAAAACTATAACAGTAAATAGCAAGGGATGACAAAAACTCAATCCAACACCTGGTAAGTGATGGAAAGAAATACATAAGATTGGTAGGATTCAATGAAAGAGCAAGAGATAGCACAAAGTACATTAAAAAAATGTTCACAGAAGTAATAAGAAAAAACTTCCCAAACTGGAAAAACAATTGGACATGAAGCTAAGTGAAGCATATAGAACTCCAACTAGCCATGATAAAAAATGCACAAGGGTATTTCATAGTCAAGATTCCAGAACTCAACATAAGAACAGAATACTATAAGCTATTAGAGAGAAAAGAAAAGTCCATAAGAATCACGGGAGACTTCTCAACACAAACCTTCAAGTCAAGGAGAACAAGGAGTGAACTATTTTAAGCCCTAAAAGAAAATAACCACCAACCCAGGTTGATATTCCCTGAAAAATTATCTTCAAAAATTGATGGAGAGCCTTACCGGCCCTGCCCCTGGGGTGCACTGAGACGGCGATTGAGACTGGGCATGGGGGCACACACCTGTAATCCCAGGACTTGGGATGCTGATAACAGGAGAAGCACTATGAGTCTGATCTGTGTAGTGAGACCCTGTAGACCCTGTACCAAATATAAAATAAGAATAATAATAATGGAGAAATAAGTTAATTGTATGACAAAGAAGACCTGAGGAAATTCATCACCTCCAAACAGCACTCAAAAATGTTTTCAAGAGCATTCTACAAGATATAACAAAGACTATAGTCCCATGAATCTCAACAGAATGAATCCACCAGACAAGACAAAAAAACAATAAATAGGGGAGGAGAGAACAACAGGAAAATAAATGACAGAGTTAAGTCAATACTTATCAATTATAACTATCAATGTTAATGATCTCAATTCACCCATCAAAGAAACAGACTGGCAGGATGGATCAAGAAGCAAGATCCAACAATATACTGCATACAGGAAACATTTAATTCAAAAAGAAATTCATAGACTAAAGGTCAAAAGATAGAAAATGATATTCCATGAAACAGGAACCTGGAGACAAGTAGGTTAGCTATTCTATTTGTATACAAAGTAAATTTCAAGTCAAGACTGATTAAGAGAGACAAAGAGGGGCTGGTGAGATGGCTCAGTGGTCTAAAGCACCTACTTGGAACAAGCTTGGCAGAGCACAGGGACCGCGGTTCAATCCCCCAGCACCACATGCCAGCCAGCCCCGCCCCCTGGTGGGCTGAGTTGCCCCCCCACATAAATTAAAAAAAAAAAGAGAGAGACAAAGAAGGTCACTATATTCTCATAAAGGGAACAAATCAAGAGAAAGAGAAAACAATCATAAATAGATATGCACCAAATACTTATAAAATTAAAACTCTATAAAACAAACATTAATAGACATGAGAAATCAAATAAGCACTAATACAATTGTGTTGGGGGACCTCAATACTTCATTGTTACAAATAGATAAACCAGAAAAAAAATCAACAAAGAAATACCAGAACTGAACCAAACTTTTGAACAAATGGACTTAGTAGATGTTTACAGTGTTCTACTCCACAACATCAGAATACACACTCTTCTCAGCTCCACATAGGATGTTCTCCAAAACAGACCAGACACTAGTTCATAGAAGATCCTTAAGTACAAAGGAATTGATATCATCCCATGTATACCATCAGATCACAATGCAAGGAAATTGGAAATGAAAAGAAAAAAAAACAAGAACTTCATAAACACACAGAAATTAAATTGCACCCTCCCATAAAACCAACTGGCCACATATGAAATTCAAGAAGAGGGGCTGGCAAGATAGCTCAGTGGACTAAGCACCTGCTTTGGCAAGCACAGGGACTGGTGTTCAATCCCTGGTACCAAATGCCATGCCGGCTCTGCCTCCCAGCATGCTGAGCTGGTGAACAAGTCTGGGTGTGGTGGCACAGCCCTGTAATCCCAGCACTGGGGAGGCTGAACACAGGAGGATCACTACGAGTCTGAGCTGTGTAGTGAGACCCTGTACCAAACACATAAATTTTAAAAAAAGAAAATAAGAGATCAGACAGTCTCAACAATTAATAATTCCAATACAACATATTGGAACTTACGGGACACAATGAAAGTAGCCATATTAGGGAATGCTAGTCAATGCTAGCATTCCTGTACACATCACTGAGAAAGGATTGGTCGCATTTTATAAAAACATAATGAGATCAAATAACCTAATATTAAACCTCAAGCATCTAGAAAAAAAAGTAAATCAAACCCAAAGCTCCTATAAGGGAACAAATTATAAAGATCAGACGTGAAATTAATGCAATGGAGACTAAGAAAATGATATAATGAATCAATGAATTGAACAGTTGGTTCTTTGAGGGATTAAATAAAATTGACAAATCCTTAGCCAACCTTACCAGAAAAAGGAATGAAAGACTCAAATTTGTGTAATCAGGAATGAAAAAGGTGAAATCATAATAGATCCTAGAAAAATCCAAAAGATTATCAATACCTACTTTGTGAACCTGTATTCTAATAAGACAGAAAACACAGAAAAAATGGACAGATTACTAGATACATATGAGTTACCAAAGTTGAATCAAGAAGATATAAAAATTCTTTTTTTTTTTTTTTTCCGGAACTGGGGATTGAACTCAGGCCCTGTGCTTGCCAGGCAAATGCTTATTCCACTGAGCCATCTCCCTGGCCCCAAGAAGATATAAAAATTCTGAGTAAGTCAATATTAGTGTCTGAAACTGAAGACATAATTAAAAACCTACCAACAAAGAAAAGCCCACACCCTGACTAATTCACTGCTAAATTCTACAAGAAACTTAGAGAAGACCTAATACTATATTTCCAAGCTCTTTAATGAAATTGAAAAGGATGCACTACTCCTAAATTTATTCCTGTAAGCAAGAATTACACTGACACCAAAACCAGAGAAGATTCTTCCA
Source organism: Octodon degus (assembly GCF_000260255.1). Classification (NCBI taxonomy): domain Eukaryota; kingdom Metazoa; phylum Chordata; class Mammalia; order Rodentia; family Octodontidae; genus Octodon; species Octodon degus. Next base: position 17,257,622 of record NW_004524607.1, on the reverse strand, counting down.
AGAAAGAGAATTATAGGCTGATATCCCTAAAGAATATAGATGCAGAAATCCTCAATATGATACTGGCAAATAGTACGCAGCAAATCACCAAGTAGGATTTATCCCAGGAATGCAGGCATGGTTCAACATACACAAATCAATAATTGTAATACACTGTATTAACAGAGCCAAAACCAAAAAACATATCATCTCAATAGATGCAGAAAAAGCATTTGACAAAGTTCAATACCCATTCATGTTTAAAAACTATAGAAAATAGTCTATCTCAACTTGATAAGCAAATCAAACCCAAAACTCCTATGAGGAAACAAATTATAAAGATCAGACGTGAAATTAACGCAATGGAGACTAAGAAAATGATATAATGAATCAATGAATTAAAGAGTTCATTCAATCTTATGTCAGATCTACAGCCAACATCATACTAAATGGATAAAAACTAAAATCTTGCACTCTAAAATCAAGAACAAGACAAGGATGTCCACTGTCCCCACTTTTGTTGAATATAGCTCTGAAAACATAAGCCAGAACAATTTGACAAGAGAAATAAATAAAAGAAAGGCAGGGAAGGAAGAAGTTAAATTATTATCTATAATGATATTCTATACAGAAGATCCTGAAAAACCCACCAAAAGACTTCTTATTTAATAACCAGATTCAGTAGCACTGCTGGATATAAAGTGAATGCTAGCATTATTGTACACAAATGACAAATCACTGAGAAAGAAATTAGGGAAACAATACGTTTCACAGTAGCATCCAAAAAAAATTACATACCTAGGAATCAATCTAATAAAGAAAATAAAATACCTTTACATTGAAAATTAAAATGGGTCGGCCAGATAGCTCAGCAGACTAAAGCTCCTGCTTAGGTAGGCACAGGGACCAGGGTTCGATCCCCAGCATGTAAATATAAAACTCAAAGAAAGGCCAGAGGGTTCCGAATCTTCTTTAACCCCCAGTATTGCAGGCCAGCCCAGCCAGGCGTGCTTTCTGTCTGTGAGGAATTAGGTGCCACCAGTTCCACCTAGGTGTGCAGATCCTGCTTCCTAGCAGCAGGTCTCAGCTCTGAGGTCTAGAGCAAAGAGGGACACAGAAATTCAGCCAGCCTCAGACTGTGGTTGTGGCCCTACCAGTGACTAGCCCTAAGGGACCATGGTATGTCCTACATTTTGTACCTTAAATGACCCCCTAAGGCTCACGTGGTTAGGTTTGGCTTCCATCCTGGTGCTGCTGGAAACTCTGAGAGCAGATGCCTAGTAGGAGGCATGGGCCCTGGAAGGGGATATCGGGACCCTAGCTCCTCCTGAAACTCTGAGAGGAGGTGCCTAGTGGGAGGCATGGGCCCTGGAAGGGGATATCGGGACCCTAGCTCCTGACTTCTTTCTCTCTAAATTGATTTATATCAGGTCTTTTTTACAAGGATGGGAAGCTGACTGCCACAGGATGAGAACTTCCTTCTGCTCCTCTGGCAATATGGGAAAGAGTAGCTTAATAAGAAATATATTTGGGGGGCTGGAGAGATGGCTCAGTGGTCTAAAGCACCTACTTGGAACAAGCTTGGCAAAGCACAGGGACCGCGGTT
>NW_004524607.1:17248585-17255747 GCF_000260255.1 Octodon degus | reverse complement strand
CACACACACTAAATAAATAAATAAATAAATAAATAAAAAGAAATATATTTGGGGGACCAGGGAAGTATCTCATGATGGAGTGCCTACCTGGCAAGTGCAAAGACCTGAGTTTGATTCTTGATACTCCACCCCCCAAAAAAGAAATATATTTGGTATTGTCCCCAGTTCCTGGTCCTGGTGACTGTTAATGGTGTATATACAGAAGTCACCCACGAGCCTCATCCACTCATAGACAAGGCTTTCTGGAGACAAATGGATCATGGGGTGTGTATTCATCGGTGGACTAATCCGCTTTCAGCTAATGGTGATTTGGGAAGGGAAGCCCATGGGGCACGGCCTGGAAGGGTGCAGTTCCGTCCTCCCTACCTGGACTGTGCCCTGCTTCCTGTCATGCCGTTCCTTCCCTGCCATCCTACCCTACCTTGGAGCCTGCAAACTATTGACTGAAACCTCTACCAGCTGTTAAGCCAAGATAAACCTCCCCTCTTTCAAATTTTGGGTATTGTGTCTCAGAGACAAAAAAGTACTAAAGACAGATTCTGGTAAAAGGAGCGGGACATTGCCCTGACACTACCTGAGCATGTGGTACAGAAGCCTGTGGAATTGGCTTGTGGGAGGAGTTTGGAAAGGTTTGGAGACGCTGGGTGGAGAAGCAGCCCTAGAAGCTTGAAGGGCTTGAAGGAAGATTCAGGCCAGAGCTCCAAAGCCTGGAATTCTGATAGGAATGCAACCCGTAAGGATCAGGCTCAAAAGGTTTTAGGTGGAAAGAAGGACCCCACTGGCAGTTGGACTCTAGGACAAGGCTTTCACAAGTCTTAGATGCTCTGGCAGGGTACCTGTAATTAATTCATGTTTGCGGCATTCAGCAGACTGAAATTAAGGGCAGCATGCTAGTTAAGCTCCTGGAAGAAATTTCAAGGCAGCCAAACATTCAGCCTGTGGCCTGGGTACTGTTGGGGGTTGTTAGCAAGCTCTACCTTGCAAATCAAGCACAAACAGCCCAGCTGAATGATTTAAAACCTTTTTGAGTTTGGCCAAAAAGGAAGCTCTGGTAAAGTTGAGGCTTGCAAAGATGGAGCACAGCAGAGCAGAGCCTGGCTGCTAAACAGATGAGCATTAAAAAGAGGCTAAGTACGTTGGAACAGGACAAAAGCAATGATGGATTCAGTGCATCCAGCAGGACCCCATCCTTCCAAGGCTGGAAAATGCAAAAATGAAAGACTGCCTGAGCTCCAGTTTGAAAGAGAAGAGGGAGAGAGAGGGAGGGAGGGAGAGGGAGAGGGAGAGAGAGAGGGGGAGAGAGAGAGGGGGAGAGACAGACAGACAGACAGACAGACAGACAGACAGAGGCAGAGAGACAGAGAGAGCCAACCCCAGAGCACCATGCTCCAGAATGGCAGCAGCCTAGGGAATGGGAATTAATTCCCTGACATTGAATTCACTGTGTTCAGCATCCAAGCACTCAGAGGCCTCTGCAATCACTGGCAAAATGCAAAAGGATTACTCTTCCAACTGGTGGCAGACCTTAGCGTCATCCACATGGTGCTGGTGTTACACACAAAATGCAAGAGTTGTGGCATCAGGGGGGCTTGCCTCCACATTTCAGATGACGGGCTGGGGGCAGGCAGTGTGCCCCTGACAGGGCAGTGAGTGAAGCTGTGAATGTAAAGCCAAAAGCACAGTGGAGACCCCAGAAGGCTGGAAAAGCCAGAAACGTAAAACACTGGGACAAAGCTGTGCGTGGTGAGCAAATATGTCCCAAGAAAGACGTCTTGAGGGCCACAGGTCCCACTAGTAATGCCAGAGGGGTGAGGTGCCCCAGCCCTTGGGGTTTGCATCTCACCACAGAATACCTTGGGCGCTGGGCAGGGAACTAAAGGATTTAGTGTTTTCTCCGCTGGATTCTAGTCTTGCTTTCTTTAGAACCATTCCTTTCTCTCCCTCTATTTCTACCTTTCAGAGTGTGAATGTTTATCCCATATCATTGCATTTAACTTCCTTTTTATTTCTCAATAGTTTGTCTTAAGTCTCGGAAGAGACTTTGGACATGGACTTCTCAGTAATGCTAAATCTGCTAGAGCTTTGACAGCTCTTAGATACGGACTAAATGCATTTTGAATAAAGAGACATACATGTGTCTTTAGGGGACCAAGGGTGAACTGCTATGCTTTATATCTAAATGTCCCCCACAACCTCATGCACTCAAAGGTGGGGGCGTGATACTAGCGGATTAGTTCGCTGATGAGGTTGTAACTGTGATTTGGGAGGTGAAGCCTGGTCGGAGGAGGCCGCTGCTGGGGGTGTGGCCTGCGCTTTCTCCTTCCCTCCTGGCAAGGTCATGCTCTGCTTCCGGACCACAGCTTCACCGGACCTCTTCTACTGTAGTGCCCCGCCCTGCAGCCAGCTATGAACGGAAACCTCCACAAACTGGGGGCCACAGTAAACCTGTCCTCCTGTACAATTAGAGTGCTGGGTATTGTGTCCCATGGAGGAAGAAAAAGTAACCAAGACAGGCATCCACACACCTTGGGAATTTCCTCAGCCGAGTTTATGTGAATGTGGTACTTTAGCCTCAGGATAGAGGCCAGCGGCCAGAAAGATCAAGTCCTTAGAGAGCTAGAGCTTTCAGTCCAACCAGCAGCCTATGGAAAGGGTGGGTGTGGCAGGAGACAGACCCCAGAGCAGCGCTTCTGATGGAGACGTGGGCTGCTACCCAGAAAGGCGAACCCACAGGAGGTGGGAGGTGACGCTGCAGGCGCATTCCACACCCGGCTTAGTCAGGTCACCGGGACACCACTCCTCCCACCTGGCTGTTCCTCAGTCTTATCCTTTATAATAAATCAGTAACCTGAAAAAAAAAAGAAAAAAAAAAGGTGAAAATATGAAAAAGCTTTTAAAAATGGATCAGGGAGGCCATCAGGGGAAGACTTACATAATATAAAAAAAATTGATGTTTATATAAAAAATATTACAGAAAAAGGCATATTGCCATGAACTCCCTATCCCCTTTGGCTGGGTGTGGTGGCACAGGCCTGTGATCTCGGCACTCGGGAAGCTGAGGCAGGAAGAACACTCTGAGTTTCAGGCCAGCTTGGGCTACATAAGGGAGTTCAAGGTCAGCCTACATTACACAGTGAGACCCTGTCTCAAAAAAAAAAAAAAAAAAAAAAAAAAAAAAAAAATCCCTCTGGCTTCAAGTATGCTTACCCCGTTGTTCTTGCCACTCTCCGAGGCAGCTCTGGAAGTTCCCTTCCATACTGTCTTCTGAGGTATCGTCAAAGATACCGTGGATGCCGCTGCCCAGTGCCATCCAACAGAAAAGCAGGCCGCTCTCAAATTCATCCACTTGATTCACTGGATCTGGCGCGGCGCTGCTTCTGGCTCCTCTCCCAAATCAAAATAACCACAGAAGGGAAATGTTGTGAGTTGACTCGGACATCAAGGCAGCTACGATGGCCCAGCTAAAGATGCAAAACAGGACTTCCAGAACTGCTTCAGAGAGTGCAAGAATGGCGAGATACGTGCATTAGAGGTGAGGGGCAAGACTCTGAGCAGCATTCATGGCAATGTATCTTTTACTGTAACATGTTTTTAATACTGCAGGGCTGGGGAGATAGCTCAGTAGAATACGCACCCTGCCTGGCAAGTGCAAGGGCCTGAGTTCAATCCCCAGTACAGCAAAAATAAAACAAAAAACAATACAAAACAATACTTACTGCACATTTTGATCACATTGCATATGCGTGATTCAGGGGCTGCCTGGAAACCTGGTAACTTTCCTCTTTGACCACGGGCATCTGGAAAGACCACATTGTTCCACTGTACCCAGAGGCTCATGATGTGTATCAGGGGCTTAGGAGACTCATGCCTATAGAGATTTCCATTCTGTTTTATCTTTTATCTCCTTACAGATCCTCTGTTCTTTCTCTCACTTTTCAGGCCTTACTGATTCAGAACTATCCTAAGCTGGGTCTTGAACTGGAATCCCTAAGATGCCCTAAAAAAGCCTGGTCTCTTGTTTCAGTTTCCAGTTTGAATTGATGGACATTACATGGTGTCAGAAGTGAGATCTGAAGAGTCTCATCTCTGCTGCCAGTGCTGTCCTGGACACAAGCAAAGTCCCCTCCCCAGGGCCTGTTGGGCTCTGTCTCCCAGTGGATTCAGACCGCAGGGTGAGTCCTCTGGATTTGAAATGTCTCATCTCTTTGGTCAAGGGTATGACTCTTTACTGGAGTGTCCTTTGTTGCCAGCTGCCCATGAGAGAAGGCCCCAAATCTAGATGTCTAGGAGGGAAAAACTCCACTGGGAAAGGTAACCTTTCTCAGTTGTAAAATGTACACACAGAGAAGTTTCCAAGGGACATTAGGGTTGTGAATCACATAAAGCTAAACTTAAATAACCAACACCCACATCCAGAAGTAGAACATCCTTAAGCCTGACCCTTTGGTGCCCCCAAAGTGCCCACATCCTGGTTGGTATGGTAACGTTATGGTAATCACTTCCTTGCTTTCATACTTTTACCATCAAACACACATCCTCATTATAAAGTAGTTGCGAACCCAGCACCTTGCATGTACTCGGCAATCACTCTAACACTGAGCTATACCCTCAGCCTTTATTGTTTTGTATTTTAAGACAGTGTTTCCCACATTGCCCACACTGGCCTACTGCTTAGTCCTCTTGTCTCAGCCTCCCAAGTACCTAGGACAATAGGCTCTTGCCTGTTTTTAAACTTCATGTATAAATCGGATCACATGGACACTTCAGGGTCTTTTTTTCTTTACTCAGAACACATTTAAGACTTGTAGTTTTGTGTTTAGTGTATCTCATTCGGTTGTTTGTTGTCTTTTTCTTTTTAAATTAATGTATTTAGTACAGGGGCTACAGGGTCGCACTACCCAGATCCAACTTGTAGTGATCCTCCTGTCTTCAGCCTACCAAACACTGGGATTATAAGCACACACCATCATGCCCAGTCTCAATCCCCATTTCAGCATGCTCTGGTGTGGCAGGGCTGGCACAGCATGCTGGGATTGAACCCTGGTCCCTGTATCTGTTGTTGTGTTTTTGAGACAAGGTCTTGCTATGCAGTTCATTTTGGCCTTGTGCTCACTTTGTAGCTCAGGCTGCCCTTGAAACAATCCCCCCTGCCTCGGCCTCCTGAGTGCTGGGATTACAGACACACACCACCACACCCGGCCTTCATTCACTTTTATCATCAGAAACACTCTTGCGAGATGCCGTCACATTTGTCTCCGCTCCACTGAATGAGGCTAAGAGCGCCCTGTCTGTCCCTGGCATGCACGTTATCTAGGACAAGGTGACAGGGCCACCTCTCTCCAGGTGATGTCCCCACTGACACCCACGCACCCTCCTGCTCAGCTACCTGGCAAACATCTCATTGGCATCCATCCATTTACTGCTGAGGCTTAACCCTTCTTCTGAAGTATATTCGCCACTTGCTTTTTTTTTTTTTTGCAGAACCAGCGATTGAACTCAGGTCCTTGCGCTTGCCAGGCAAGCACTTGTTCTACTAAGCTATCTCCCCGGCCCCTCCACTTGCTTTTTTAAGGAACCTGTTCAAGTTCTTTGCCTTTGAAATTTATCATCATTAGTTTTTCAACTTGGATGTGCCTCCCCTGTAGACTTGTGGTTCTTTCTGTGATCTGGATCTAAGCCTTTTGTTGGCAGTAAGCTACAAACACCTTCTCTCATTTCTTCTGACCCTTTGAGTGGCATCTTCATAAAATTCCTGACCTTAAAGTACCTCAATATGTTGATCTTTTCAAGATAAGTTGTTCTTATGCCTTTTTAAAAAACCCTTCCTCGCTTCAAGAAACTCCGAATATTTTATTATCTCTTAAAAGGTTTCATCTTTGATGTTTAGATCTGAGTGTGGCCCTCTGTCTAGGTTTACACCTCTTCCTAGCATATGTCTCATCCAGTTGAAATGTTTTATTCTCAAAAGCATCTGTAAAATTCCCTCATAAAAAAGACCAAAATTCCCTTCTTTACTAATCTTTCTTTTTTCCCTCTCTCCTTTGGTATTGAACCCAGGGCCTTGCCTCAAGCTTTTTTTTTTTTTTTTTCTTTTGAAATGCTCTTTCTAAATTGCCCAAGTAGACCTTGAATTTGTAATTCTCCTACTTTAGTCTGCCAGGTACTTGGGATTACAAGTGTGTGTCACCATTAATAATAATCCTTGCTATCGTAATGACTTTTTTCCCTAATACTACATGTTTGCAGTACATTATTTACATTGGATTATGTACAAAACACATCTTTTTTTTTTAATCCCACCCTTCTTTCCATCTCTTGGTTATATCTCCTTTAAGAAAAATCTGTTTACCGCTTCTATTGCCTTTTATTTTGCTCCTTATTTATACTTGGGGTTTCTCACATATGAGTGCGTCCGCTTTACTCCACTTAGTGTTATACCCTCAAGGTACATTCACTGTCCTGTGAATGCCTCAAGTTTACTTAGTACTCTACGATGTATAATACCACATGTTCTTTGTCCATTCACATACATGGCTGGCCCGTGAAGAGGCTTGGGGAAAGCACGATGGAGCATTGTGGCAGCTCCCACATGGAGCCCCGATACCAATCCTCAGCTCCATGTCTGTCTCCAAGGCTGTGTCCTCCGACCACCCAGCAGAGACCAGGAGGTGTGCCCTTAGGCCCTGTACTAGGCGGGTCCGCCAGTGGCAGCAGTCAGGAGGGCTCCATTTCTCTGCTCGAAAGAGAGCTGATGGGGTGTGGAACAGAGTAAGTTATGGCACTAACTAAAACTGAGGCAGATTAGAAGTCCTGTCTCTGTCTCTGTCTCTGTGTCTGTCTGTCTGTCTGTCTGTCTGTCTGTCTGTCTCTGGACTTGTGAGTAGCCTCCTAACAGCAAGAGGTTATGGAGGAAATGTTTACAAAGGAGAAAAAGTTAGAGATTCCTTCCTTCCAAATTAAGATTACGAAGATGTGTAAAATGTGGGCAATAGTGCAGAATATTATAGAAAAGCACCACAGCAGTAGCAGTTCGAGTTATGCATCTGCTTAATGACAATGCAGTGTGCTCATCCTACAAAATCCTCAAAAGAAAGTAAAACCGAGTGTCCCTGGACAGGTTCCGTTACAGCTGCATGAAAAGAAAAAGATGACTGGGGGCCTG
>NW_004524607.1:17224182-17247725 GCF_000260255.1 Octodon degus | reverse complement strand
CCAAAAAGTACAGAGTTTTAAAAAATTAGGATATATTTCCAATACACGATTATTACAGTCATCTTGGAGAACTGATACACATACATAGAGTATCTTAATCGTTTTTGCCAAGTGCCGGGATTGGCAGCCAACCCAGGGTCTCCTTGCCCATGCTAGGCAAGCACCAGGCATAATATATATTATACTTTGGTTATGAACACGCAGCAATTTTCTCATCACAAGAAGGGCCTCAACTCCTGCCAACCACGAGCAGTCATGTGGTGAAGACCAGATCTGAGAAGTACAAGGCCTGCCCCAGCCTCCTAGCAAACACGACAGCCATTTGCCTTCCGACGTGTAAAGCCCTTCCTTTAAGGATATGAAGGCAAGTTTTATTTTGCTTCCCAGAGAGTAATTTGTGTTAAAGGAACTAACCAGCTATGGGCCATGGGAAGCGGGCCAATCCTGGTGCTCTCTGTGGCTTGCCAGCAGCCACACAGAAGAGTTCAGTAAACAGCTGAAGGAGCAGAGTTCAAGGCCTCACCTGTCCCAACTCACGGAGGCAGCCCAGCAGTAGGTGCCTCAGGCAGAGGCTACTGCCAGTTGTATACTGGAAGAACATGGCTCAAAAAAGGAATCACAGCCAAGTGTCTATGCTTTGTTCCACTAACTGCAGATTTGAAATCCTTTTCCAAATGGCATGTGCTTGGCATAAAGGACATCTTCAAGTTGGGCATGTGGCACACACCTGTAATCCCAGCACTGGGGAGGTTAAGGCAGGAGGATCATTGTGAGTTTGAGGCCAGCCTGGGCTACAGAATGAGTTTAAGACCAGCCTGAATTACACAGTGAGACCCCGTCTCAAAAAGGCAAAAAAGAAAAAGAACATCTTCAAAGACAAGATAGAAGTAGTGGTAGAATAAGCTGACCTGCAGCTCCAGTCCGCAGTCTGGATCGTTACCAGTTCCGCATGCAGGTGGCAGTGTCCCAGGGGCTCAGTCAGCACTAGACTCTACCTCCTCAGCCATGCAGCCAAGCTATGTACCAAATCAGCAGCTATTATAGTCTGCAGCATCTTCTCAAGTGAACAGTATATCTATAGACAAAGCAGTCCTGGAACCTGCAGAAATAAGCTTCCGTGTCAGGCACAGCCCAGCAGCCGTCTGAAGAGCCAAGCAAGTCCCCTGAAAAACCCCAAACTGCTGTCTCATGTACAGAAAGGAAGTGGGGCTCCCTCACTTTGAATGTTGTTCTGGAAATGTGTGCTGCAGTGTACACCGCCACTCAGATGTGTACGGTTGCTTTGCGTCCAATTACAAAGCTGATACTGATGAGAAAATCAGGAAGGAAAATCTAGTACATGTTGGCAAAAAGATACAGAAGATTTGAACACCTGCTGGAATACACAATCCTCTGACCATCTGAAAACTAAAAGTTGACTTTAGGATTTTTCTTCCAAGTCACTGAGAATGTAGAGCAGTGTAGCTTGCACAGACCTTTTAAGCATGCAGGTCATCCGAATAGATTTTTACTGTTGTTTTCAAAGTGACAATGAGCATCTATGGCCAAAGCAGTTCCTGGCTGAAGAGACTTGAAATTTACAAGTTATTCCTTTATGATCACTGAAATTTTAGTTGAGTGCATAGGGCTTTTATAATATGGAGAAATTTTGGAGAACTGTGATTTTTCTAGTATTAAATGTGCATTAATCATGCAATTTATTTTTTCATTATGTGTATATATAGCGTTGCTCTGCAGCACACTGTTTTGTTTTTTTTTTTTTTTTTTTTTTTTTTTTTTTTTTTTTTTTTTTTTTGTCTTTTGGAGACAGGGTTCAGCCTGGCCTCGAACTCATGGCACTCCTGAGTGCTGGGGTCACAAGCGTGCACCTCCAGGTCAGGCAGTTTCTCTTGTGATGGCACCTTTTCAGGCACAACTAGTGATTGAATGTCTTTTCATCATTATGGCTGCTTCCATTTATTCATTAACAGAGGTTATACATAGGTTCACATAGTTTCTTTGCACCCACTAGTTAGGTCTGAACAATTTTTTTTTATATTAATTTTGTCTGACAAAAAAAATAAAAATTAAAAAAAAAGATACAAAGGAAAGATCATTTTGTATTTATATATACAAAATAGGATAAATTTACAGCTACTTTGGCTTAACTCAATGAGAAGAAAGAGGTGTACTAACAGTGTTTGGACAGGATATCCTGTCTGCTTCTTGGACTATGGATAACCACTAGGAAGATAACAATGTACAATGTATTGACTATCAAAACTGTCCTATTAATAAAAATAATAATAATTTTGTCTGAACATGTGTCACAGGGCAGTATGTGCTGATGAAATTCTAAGTTTATTTTATTCATTTATTTTTCTTTTCTCAAGCAAGAGAAGAAAGTGTTATGTGCACTTCGCCGCCAACTGCAGGCTTCTTTCTGATCCCATCCACTGGCCTGTGGTTGCCACATGAAGAGCGGCTTGTATTTGTATTTGTCCACCAGTCTTTGAGGAAATAAAAAGGAAAGCTAAGATTAAAAAAAAAAAAAAATTACCCATGCTTTACTTCTTCCGTTCCTGACCCTTGTACCTCACCACTGGCCTTATCAGTAGTCCTGCTCTTTGCAGATGTGAACAAGCAACAGGACTCACGAGTCGCTCAATGCGCAGGAAGCATCTGCAGACGTCTGTCAAGTGAACGCTCCCTTTGCCACATTTGCATGACTTTTCACAGTCAGGCCGGGCCTAACTTTTCTCAGGCACGAGTGAGCACCCTTGACTTCTGGTTTGGCCCAATGGTTTTTCTATATTTAGGCCACAGAGGTTTTGTGGTTTCAATCCTCGGTATTCTTCTTTAGAGATCAAACATCACATCTTGGGGCCGAGGATATAGCTCAGTGGTACGGTGCCTACCTGGCAAGCACAAGGTCCTGAGTTTGATTCAAGACACCAGGAAAAAAAAAAAAAAAAAAAAAGGGCGGGCATGATAGCTCAAAGGACTAAGCGCCTGCTTTTTCAAGCACAGGGACCAAGGCTTGATTTCTGGTGCCCCATGCTGTGCTAGCCCTACCCCTGAGGCACACTGAGCTGGTGAACGAGTCTGGGCATGGTGGCGCACGCCTGTAACCCCAGCGCTGGGGAGGCTGAAAACAGGAGGGTCACTAGGAGTCTGAGCTGCATAGTGAGACCCGAGACCAAATACATAAATGGAAAAAAAAAAAAAAATCACATCTTCACTGCAGAACACTGTCAATTGCATTTAGATGTAAGAATCTAGACCCACATGTAAACTTCAAATTACTTTTTTTTGTCACACATATACAGAATTATATTTAAATTTATGTAGAACAACAATATTTACATTTGTAAGTCATACTTCTGAAATTGAAACGGAAGTACAGTTTCAGTTTCCCTACCAAGAAGAAAAATGCAGAAGACAAAATGAGAATTAATCATAAAGACATAACTAAGGGCTGGGAAGACAACTTAGCAGTTTAATTGCCTGCCTAAGCAAGCATATGGACCGGGGTCCTGCCCCTGGGTGCTCTGAGCTGGCCACAAGACAGGGCGTGGTGGCTAGGGAGGGTGAAAACAGGAGGATCCCTAGGAGTCTGAGCTACATAGTGAGACCCTATATCAAATACATAATCAACAAATAAACAAACAACTATTCCTTCTGGATTATAATGTGTGGAAACTTTTGTCAGAAACCTACATCTTCTGAGCCTGATTGTCCAAATCATCAAAATATGGATGATTCAGTGCCATTTTGCCAGAAATTGATTTAGCAGCCTAATATCTTTTGAGAGCAAATCCAAGCCATTTTCATCAAGTTTTTGACATGGGGTGCCTGGCTTCGTGGTTTCCACTTGGGAACTGTACTCTTACGGTCCTGTAAAGATTCTACTTCTGGCCATCTTTCATTGCTGGGAGTGCCTAAAGCTCTGAAAATGCTGAAGAGTTGATCAGCTTCTGAATCCCCATGGAAATGTGGTTTCTTAGTTGCCAATTCTGTAAAAATGGTGCCTCTACTCCAGTGTCAACTGGAGTACAGTAACGAGCTGAGCACGCAGCACTTCTGGGGATCTATGTAACACCAGAATGTTACCACCTCGTGTGTATGTACTCTAACAGATATCCCAGAAGCTCTAGCGAAGCCAAAGTCAGCCAGTTTAATTGTTCATTCTTTTGTCATTAATTAACGGATTTTGAGGTTTTAAGTCTCATGAAGAACTCTACTAAAGTGACAAAAGACAATACCCTGAAGGATCTGGTGCAAATAACACTTACCAAGTGATGAATCCACAAACTTCCCAGGAGGAATAGAATCCAAATATTTCTTGAGATCCATGGAAAGGAATTAAAAAATGAGACATAATCTGGAATCCTGCATAAGCACATCCTGAAGACTGACTATATTTGGATTATGAAGTTCTTTTTATTTTAACAAAGTTCTTTTAATAGAGAAATTTCTCAAACTGCAGTACTAGGAACCCCTTCCTCTCCACTTTCTAGCATGATTTTCTTCATGGTTCCCCTTGACCTGGAGTTTTATGTCTACCCTTATGTAGAAATCCACAGCTCCTCCCTCCAGTTTTCTCTATTTTGATGTAGTCTTCCACAGTTACTGAACAGGTATGACAGCTCAGGTACTGTCCTGAGGCAGCTGAGGCAGTAGCTACCTCTCCTGCATCCCTCCTTTTTTTTTTTTTTTTTTCAGATATGATCTCAGTATGTGGTTCAGGCTGGCCTTAAACTCACTAGATAGTCTAAAATTGTTAGTATCTTCCTGCCTCAGCCTCCCGAATGCTGGGGTTACAGGCAGGCACCATCACATCTGGGCAACTACACTTTTCAGGGAATAATTTCTGTGAACTTTTCTCTGCTAAGGGGTGGCAGGGACACAATGTTTTTATCTGCTTCACTAACCATGTTAGTTGTCACAAGGAAGAAAGAGAATGTTGAGCTTGATTTAATTAGCAGAGTCCAAACAGCTGGGTACAGCCAGGGTCAGCCAGGGAACTGGGCACTCCTGGTCCTCGTGGGGACAAGGGGTAGAAGAAGCCAAGGGCAAGGACTGGCCAGGGTCCACCTTGGGAGGATCAGGCTCACTGCCAGACACATGACTCACTGGCTGCACAAAGGTGGAAGGACCACGAGCGAATATAAGTGAAAGTGGCATATGAGAACTGCTTGTGATTAGTGTCCTCCACAGAGGAAGCAAATATCTAACCATGGCTAACCAGCGTGCTGTCGAATGTGCTCCGAAGCCACCCAACACCTCCACCTCCGGTCCAGCTGTCGCGTGGACAGCCTCCCCGTGGGTGAGATCAAAGAGGCTGCTAGAAGCTGGATGTTTTACCTACTGTTAGGTCCTGAACAGATCACTTCCAGGTACTTGGTATCCTGAAGAAAAAACTGGACAAGACACACAGAAAAGAGAGTGAAGATTTATATTAATTGAAAGTGGGAGGGGCTAGAGAGATAGCTCAGTAGAATAAGTACTTGCCTGGCAAGTGCAAGGTCCTAAGTTCAATCCCCAGTACGGCAAAAAAACAAAAACTTAGCCTTTGGGCTGGCGAGATGGCTCAGTAGTCTAAAGCACCTACTTGGAACAAGCTTGGCTAAAGCACAGGGACCTCGGTTCGATCCCCCAGCACCACATGCCAGCCAGCCCCGCCCCCTGGTGGGCTGAGCTGGCCACACACACACACACACAATAAATAAATAAAAAAAAATAAAATAAAATAAATAAATAAAGCACCTACTTAGGAAAAAAAAAAAAAAAGTGGGAAAGAAGTAAGGAGCACAGAGTGAGAGCAGAGAGTGAAAAGGCTCACAGCGCCCATGAGGAGCAATGGCCTGGCTTCTCTGTATCTCCACACTGCTTCTCACTCATGCAGAAAACACATTTGGGACCGCTGTTGTCCTATCACTTCGCCTGAGTCAGAGTTAAGCTATCCTGTCAAAGGCCCAGTTGGATTCACGACAGATATAAGTGAAGAAGCAAAATAACACTTTTCTGATCGGTCCCAGCAGAGGTCAGGGCTACACCCACATCTAGGAGTCTGTGTTCTGCACATGCACCCTGAATCCTCAGGACTGAAGGCTCTTCATAGTCGGTTAGCTGATTTGCCCTGTCCTCATCTTCCACCTCACCGGGCAGGGCCAAGGTAGTCACATGCATTGCCAGTGGAGATGAGGGACAGAGTGGACAGTGGGGAATAGACAGACCACTTCTGCTAATCTCTGCTTTTGGCTGAAGACCTCCCAACATTTCTGAATACATCTGACTGGTTATCTGGGAATAGGGAGATTATGCATTCTTTTCACATAAATTATGAGTGAAGCAATTATTAAACCCTGGAAATTCCAAAATGAATTTCAAACATCAGATTTTCAAGGAGTGGTTAGGGAGACAGGCAGGTAAACAGATCACAGTGGACAATGTACAAAATAGGAGAGGATCAAAATGCAGACCTAACCTTGGCTTCATGGCACACACCTGTAATCTCAGCACAGAAGGAGGCTCAGGCAGGAGGACCACAAGTCTGAGTCCCACCTGGGCAATTCTGAATTATCAGGACCCTGTCTCAAAACAAAATTTAAAAGGGCTGGGATGTAGCTCAGTGGTAATGTCCCTGGGTACAATCCCCAGTACGGAAATCACCACCATCTGAGGCCTACTTTCCCTCAGGTTCAGTAAGAAACCTGAGACTTGAAGGCTGAATGTGAGGAGGCAAGTGATGTCACTGTCCCACAGACAGGACCAGGCTCAGAACCTGAGTGACCCCAAGGGATGGCCCGGAGATCAAAACCACTGTGTATGGCCTGGCAGAGAAGCAGTAAAATCATACTGGAGAAGAAACAGGAAATGAAGGAGGTTAACATAACAAAGCAGAAGGAGGGCTGGATGGGGATCAGCCAAGTGGTGAGGACAGGAACTACTTGTAAGGAGCCAGCTCTGCAAAACCTGGAGGTATAAGAGGCACAGGATCAAACTCTGTCCTAGCACATGAACACTGCAAGGGGCCATAGAGAGCGCCTAATCAATGCCTTCATTATCGCTCTGGCTGGGTTTGAACTTGAGATCCTCTTGTCTCAGCCCCTCAGAGTACTGAGATGACAGGCATAAACCACCGTGCCAAGCTTCAATGACTCTTTTCATGAGGCAACTGAAGCCAAAGAGGAGAAATGGCTGAAAGTGTCATGGACAATGGAACCCAGGTCTCCTGTCTGCAGTTTCTGCAGTAGCCTTCCTTCTGCTGAGGGTACCCAAGGCTTCCTCCAAGGCAATACTCACTATGGTTTAGATCCAGATGTCTCCAGAGAATCTTACGTGCTTTTGGAAGGTGACTGGAGTATGAACACACCTTAGCCAACTTGCTCTTAGGGGAGGTTTTGGGGAGAGGCGAGACGCCAGGTGCCTCGCCTGGGCTTATCTCCCTCCCCAGCTACTCCCTTCCCTCTCTGCTTCCTGGCTGCCGACACCATGAGCAGCTTTCTTCTGCTCTTCCACCCAGCCATGGCCTACTTGGAGGCTGCCGACCATGGACTGAAACATCTAAAACCCATGAACCAAAATAAACTTGTCCACCCTTAAGTTGTAGCCATCACGTGTTTCAGCAGCAAAGAAAGTGACTAAGACACTGTCACCTTTGGCCCTCCCGACCCTCCTGTTTCGGTGGGTGCCAGGCTCAGTCCATGATGCCAGCTCCGGAGGATGCTTACAGTCAAGGTTAGTTGCAGGAAGCCACAATACCACTGGGGATACCATGAGGTTTCTGGTTTGTTTTTCCCCACTGGAGTAAGCCTGTGTGGGGTGTCTTGCCATGACAAGAAAAAGAACCTATCCACATCCTCGGAAAGGAGCAAAAACTAAGAGGAAACAGAAGGCTGTGTTACACGTTACTGTAACAAATACCTGAAATAATCAACTTATAAAGAAGAAAGGTTCATTTGGCTCACAGAGTGGGAGGTTTCAGTCCATGACTGGTTGGTCTTGTTGCTTTCCTTTTTGTTTTTCCTGAGACAAGGTCTCACCATGTAGTTCAAGCTGGCCTTGAATTTATCGTATAGCCCAAGCTGTTCTCAAACTAATAGTGATCTTCCTACCTCAACCTCCTGAGTGCGGGGTTGACAGGTGTGCACTGCGATGTTTGGCTTGCCCTGTTGCTTTTGAGCCTGTGGTGAGACTGCACATCCTGGTGGGACAGGACAGCAGAGCAGAACCACTCAGCTCAAGGACCGGAAGTGAAAAGAGGACAGGGACAGTCCCACTGTCTCCACCGAGAGCTCATCCTCAATGGCCTGAAGATCACCCACCATTTCAGCTACAAATTCCAGCAGAAGGGAAACAAGATCTGGGTGACAGTTTTAGCCTCTGTGTCAGCTGTGCCCGGCCTTTCAGCAGGTATCACCCCCAACTCTCCGCCCCCCTTCTCCATCCTAGCCTGGCTGCTCTCCTTCCAGGGCAGATGCAGTGGGTGTAAATCCCTGGGGGTCATCACCCACTGTAGGAGTCACTCAGCCTGTGACCTCAGCTGTGACATGGGAACACCACCAACACCCACCTCTTTGGGTTGGGAGGATGGCATGACAAGGTGGTTGGAAAGCGCTTACATCGGTGCTGGCAGCAAGGAGCTCGCCCACATTACTAGTATCATTAGAACAGACTGGGCTGTGTTGTCATTGGTAACAGAAAAGAGATTGAGCACTACACCGACTATTATTGACACCATGCCATGCCAGTCACAATATTACAGATTCCTTCCAAGATTTAAGAAACATTTTTGCAGTACTTGGGGTTCAACCCAGGCCTTCGCACAAAGCTACATCTCCAGCTCCTTTAAACTTCTTTTTTGTTTTCAGTTTTGAGACAGGGTTTCACTGAGTCGCAATTAGATTGCCCAGACTGGGCTCAAACTTGTGATCCTCCTGTCTCAGCCTCCAGGGTGCTGGGATTACGGGCTTGAGCCACCACACTCAACTAGAAGTGAAGTTTTAGTGAGGGTTACCTCTCAACCCGTCGGAATCTACAAAGACACCTGTTTACCTGCCATTTCCCTGGGCCTCTGGGTGGCCTCCCGGGGCCACACGCGGGCGCTCCTCCCGTCCAAGCAGCCTGCATTGCCCGACACTCCAATCTGCCCCTTCTCGCCTGTGGGCCCCGTGTCCACATCTCCAGCTTCGCTCCGGCAGTTAGGTCCCGGAGACAGTAAATGGTCAGCGCTGGGTTTCTTGCCAGAAAGCGCTAGGAACTCCGTAGATCCAACCTCTGCAGCTCCACCTGGCGCGACCCCGGAAGTGGGCGGGTGCAAAATCTAGCGCCCCCCAAAGCGTCTAGACAGCAGCCAATTGCATGTCCCATATCGTTACGTCATGACAGCACTGGCCAATGGGCGAGGGGCTAAGCCCCACTTCCGGCCCGCCTTCTCGCCTGCGGCTATAGAGGGCCAAACCCGCTAACCCTGAAGAGCAGCATCTCGCGCCACCCCGGCCGGGCGGCGCAGGTCCAGGTGAGTGCTTCGTGGTGCCCTTTCCGCAGCTGCCACAGGAACGTGGCGACTGGCGCACTTGCTCTCCTAGGAAGGTTTGGGCAGTGGCGCCCCTCTACTTGCTATGTTTGCCCGGACCTGGGGGAGAGGAAGGGAGGGACGCTACCTGGGCTCAGTCCAGCGCTGCTGGTGGGAGCCGCGCCCTCTCCCCCTCGGAACGCGGACCGACCAACCGAGCACCAGGCTCTGATGACGCCCCAACTCTTGGATTGGAGTGATTGGAGAGGTCGATCGCCGCACCCCCAGGGCTTTAGAGTATGGAGTTGTTGGGGCTTTCTTCTTAGGCAGACGTGGATGCAAATCTGCTTGTGCTGGGATTAGCGTCGGCAGATGGTCAGGGCCTTGTTCTCCGATTTATGCCACTGGTGGCCGGGCAGGGGCCCACCTGTCGCCCAGTGCGGGAACTGGGGTGCAAACCAGGCTGACTCAGGGCACCTCCTGCCTGGTAAGGCTGGACAGAAACCCCGCGGTTCCCGACACCCGGACCTGTCCCTTCTCACCTGCGGGCTCCAAGTCCACATCCTCAGCTCCGCTTCTGCATCCGGGTCCTGAGGGCAGCGAGTCCCCTTCTGTTTCTTACGGAAAAGGACTCAACTGCGATGCAAGTCCTGTCGTCCCTCAACCCCTGCTGTCTCCCTTGGTCCCAGTTGTAGATTTCAGGCAATCCTGCAACCAACAGCAAACGCACTACCTTAGTAATCTTTCAGGGAGGAGTCCTAAGGCAGACTCAGAGGAAATGCATGCATGGGAAGCTTTCTTGTGCCGTGCTGCCTGTCCCCTCGCTGCCTCTACTCCCGTTGTCTCTGAGTACTGTTTGGTCTCTGGGATCTGTGAGCAAACTAATGCAGAAAGGCAGGTGGCTTGAAAGGTGTTGAGCAGCCCCCATCCCCTTTTCAGACACAGTCTCACTCTGTAATTCATGGTGGCCTTAAGCTATGTAGTATGCCTAGCCCTTTTTTTAAATTTAGTAATTAATTTATTTATTTATGTGTGTGTGTGGCCAGCTCAGCCCACCAAGGGGCGGGGCTCGCTGGCATGTGGTGCTGGGGGATTGAACTGTGGTCCCTGTGCTTTGCTAAGCTTGTTCTAAGTAGGTGCTTTAGACCACTGAGCCATCTCACCAGCCCCTGCCTAGCCCTTTTAAAAAATGTTTCATTTTGTGACAGTCTCTCTACCCTGGCCAGGATGGGCCTCAACTTTCAGTCTTCCTGCTTTAGCCTCTCAGATTGCTGAGATTATGGGCCTGCACCATCAAACCTGAGTAGGACTTTTTAAAACAGAGTGACTGGAGACTGGGCGTGGTGGTGCACACCTATAATCCCAGCTCTTGGGAGGCTGTAAACAGGTGGTTCATTATGAGCCCAATCTAGTAGTGAAATTGAACACCTTGTAGACCCTTCCCTAAAATACAGAAATAAATAAGTAAAACAGAGTGACTGAACATCCAATTCAGAATCATTCTGTAGAAAATCTTGGTGAATTAGCAGTTGCTTCTTTGGAAGCTGTTCCCTCCATCCCTTCACTTGTACAAGGCAAAGAAATCCCTGGATGCAGAACCACAACACATCATGCTCCATGCCCTTTTCCAACAGTCTGGTGGCCCAGTGCCCCAGGACAGGTTGGTTGGACAACAAGGCCTGTAAAGGGTTGGGGTACATCCTAGTGGCTGGCCAAAAATATGAACTCCTTGGCACCTTTTCCTGGGCAGTAACAGGTGTCTGGGTCCACAAAAGGAGTTTGTAAACGCAACCTCCACGCGTCCTTTCTCTACCAGCATGCTTCCTAACTGCCCAGGAGGTTCAGTTATGTCTGGAATGAAATTAATGCTTAGTCATTTATGTGAATGAAAAGTATCAAGCACAAATCAAGGGGCTCCATTATTTGAGTTCAACCTTAGACTGAACCTGACTGAATTATGAGCTATCTTGGATTAATTTATAATTTTGATATGGATCTCTCTCTCTCTCTCTCTCTCTCTCTCTGTCTCTGTCTCTGTCTCTGTCTCTGTCTCTGTCTCTCTCTGTGCTGGAGGTCAAACCCAGGGCCATATTTGTGCTAGGCAATTGCATGAGTGAGTCACACTTGAAGTGCCAGATTAGAATTATACACGAAGCACCCACCCCTGTAGTCCCCATCTTATTCATGACACTGTTGACACTTCAGTGCCCTATCCCATATCTGCCCACAGTTGTGCCTTACATTTCCACTAATGTGCAGTTTCGATCTCCCTTTCCTGGACGGGTGTTTCTGTTTAGGCTCAGGGACTCTTGGCACGTTGGATGTGGGTGGAGGTGGTTATCATCAAACACTACTTGAGCATCCTCTATGTATAGCACTGCTGTGAGACAAGACGCTCGAGACTCAGTGACCAGAAAGGAACTTGATTTTGCTTTTTAGACATGAGAGATAAATGGCAGAGTGTGGTAACATGTGACAAGTAATAAAATGACTTTGGTCCCACTCATTCAGTTCTTGACGAATACTGAATAATGCTTATCAGCATTACCTCATTTAATTCTCACAAGGTAATTAGCTCACTAGTCCATTTTTTCTTTTCCAATGGAGAGGTTATTAGAAATGTAGCCTAGGGCCATTCTACTGATCTATATCCCTCAGCCCTTTTTATTTTTTATTTCGAGTTAGTATTTTTTTGTTTGTTTGCTTGCTTGGTTGGTTGTGTCTTTTTGAGACAGGGTCTTGCAGTACAGTTCAGGCTAGCCTTGAACTCACTTTGTGGCCCAGGCTGGCCTTGAACTTGCAGCAAAATCTTTTTGCTTTAGCCTCCGAAGTGCTGAGATCGTGAGCAGCCTGAGATAAGGTCTTGCCAATTTTCCTAGACTGGAGTTGAATTTGTAATCCTCCTGCCTCAACCTCCCAGAGTGTTGGCATTACAGGCATGCACCACCACACCTAGCCCTTTCTGATTTCTATGCAAAAGGAAATTAAGGCAAACAGAGATTAGTTAGCTTTGGTGGTACCAAAACATGCCAAATTCTGGCAGTGTGAATCTGGGACACTCAGCATTCTTGGTCACTGTGAAGGTGCCAGAACGACCCTCAGGACTGAGCAACCATGGAGGACAGGGTAGTTGGGGGCCACCAGGGTCTTGCCTTAGGCCCCTGAACATAGATCCCATTTTCTAGATGTCTGATGGGCAAGCTAGCCCCTGAGGTTTGGGGGGCGGGCAGCAGTTATGAGAGGATGTCTTTTTATTCTCCCCCCTGTTGCCTTCTCTAATTCTTTTTAAAAATTTTTTTTAATTATTTATTTATGGGGCTGGGGAGATGGCTTGGTAGAATAAGTGCTTCCCTGGCAAGTGCAAGGGCCTGAGTTCAATCCCCGGTTCCGCCAAAAACAAAAAAATAAAAACAAAAACAAAAAATATTTATTTATTTGATACAGGATCTCACTATGTGGATCAAATTCTTAGTCATCCTCCTGTCTCAGCCTCCCTAGTGCTGGGATTACAGGCATGCACTACCATGTCTGGTTTCCGTGGTCAGCCGCATTTCCAGGGTTCTGGGGCCCGCATGGTATGTGGTACTAGGGATTGAACTCAGGTCTTCGTGTGTGCCAGGCGGGCGCTGGGGCCACTGAGCTGTCCCCTCTGCCCATTTTCTATTTTTTTTCTTTTTTTCTTTTTTTTTTTTTTTGTGGTACCAAGGATTGGACTCAGGACCCAGCACTTACCAGACAAGTGCTTATTCTGCTGAGCTGTCTCCCTAGCCCCATTCTCTACTTTCTTATCATGAGAGTCTCCCAGAACTTGGCTTCTGTTCTGCTTCCTGTCTTCCTGTTCCTTATTCCTCCTCATCACTTCCTCCTCAGCCGCATTTTTCTTGGTGGTTGTCAGACTCACTCTGTTCCAAAGGAGAACTTATTTTGCCTGTGGCATCCCAGCCTAGAGGCACCTAAGTTCACCTGGTAGCTTTGGTTTCCAAACCAGAAACCAGCACGGTGTCCTATCTGGAGGCCTGACTGTCCTTTCTCATGGCCTGAAGGCAGTGTTCCCTTGTTGGGTCTGGTAGCCACCCTGTCTGGCCCAGCTTCTTCTCGTGACTCCCCTGCCCACGTCGTAGTGTCCCACTGCTTGGGTCTGGCCATGTGGCCCTGCCATAGTGGGAAGCTGATTTCTACCAGGAGCCAGGTCTCCACAATTTGTCGTAGGAAATAGCAGTGTCAGCCCTGGGCATGGGACGGACAGTGGCAGCTTGGCCACAAAGAGGAGGAAGGAACAGAAAATGACAAGAGAGACTCTGGAGGGGGGAAGGTAGTAAAGAGGGACCTTTGTGTCCTGGAGCTCCCATAGTAACGTGGCTCCTGCTGATTTAGTCAAATAAATTTATTGGCTTTCAGGTATATTTTTGAAAAGAAAGATCTGAAGGAACTATAACAGGATAATGAGCATTCAATTTGAGGAGGTAAATACATATGTTACCTTTTTTTTTTTTTGGTGCTGTACTTTTTTATGTTTGCAAAATTTAAAATCTCCATAATATGAAGGAAGGGGCCTGGTCTGGGGACACTCACCTATAATCTGTGTGTACTGGGAGACTGAGGCAGGAGGTTGGCAGGTTTAAACCCAGCCTAGAAAATCTAGTAACTTACTGAGACTTTGTCTCAAAATTTTTCAAAGGGCTGGGAATGTAGCTCAGCATGAAGGCCCTGGGTTCAACCCCCAGCCCTAAAAAATAAATAAATAAATAAATAAATGATGAGGAAAGAAAGGCAAAAAGAAAGAAAGAAAGAAAGAAAGAAAGAAAGAAAGAAAGAAAGAAAGATAGATAGAAAGAAAGAAAGAAGCTGTTTACACTGCAAGCCAGGCTCTGCTTCTCTATGGGGTAATGACCTGCTTCTCTCGGGACTTTATTTTGCCAGCTGTGGCATGAGAGTCACAGCAAAGGTTTCCCAAGTGCCCCCCAACAGTGTCCCCAGGCTGGAGACCGGGACACTGACCCTCCTCCCCCTTGCCTCCGATTTCCCTCCAGCTGCCAGCGCCATGCCTGCGTCTGTGCTGTGGGCTGTGGACCTCTTCGGCAGGGTCTACACCCTGTCCACGGCTGGCCAGTACTGGGAGCTGTGCAAGGACACCCAGCTGGAGTTCAAGCGGGTCAGCGCAGCCACTCAGTGCTGCTGGGGCATCGCCTGCGACAACCAGGTCTACCTGTACATGTGCGCCAGTGATGTTTCCATCCGCTGCCGAGAGGAGGCCTATGAGAACCAGGTAGCAGCCCACTTGTGGGTGGATGCTAAAGCGATCGGAGCCTGGCTGGGTTCAGATGAACAGGAGAACAGAAGAGAGGCCCAGCCTCCCCGCAGCGCTGGCACAGCATTCAGGGGGGCTGGAGCCCAGGTTGTGTCTTCACCAGACCAGACTGGCAAAGGGTCTGTGGGTATGGGCTGCGGCTGGCCAGGAGTCCAGGTTGCTCGAGGCTTCCTGCCACTGCCTGCCCCTCTTGCAGCTCTGTGGCTGTGGGTGGTTTTCTATCCTTTGGGGCTGTGTTAATGCTCTGGATTTTTTTTCTCTCTCTTTTTGTCTTTGCTGTACTAAGAAATGAATCCAGGGCCTTTGCACTAAGATACTTCCCCAGCCCTTTTTAAAAATTTTTATTTTGAGTCAGGGTTTCACGAACTCACTGAGTTTTCCAGGCTTGGCATGACCTTGTAATCCTCTTGTCTCAGCCTCCCAGAATGCTGGGATTAGGGCCTATGCTACCATGTCTGGTTTGCACTGGCTCTTGGTGAGGTGACCTGGAATCTTTGATGCTGGGAGGGGCCTGAGAGACCCTGCCAGCCTGAGCCCCCTCCTGGCAGACTCAGACTTAATGCCCGCTCTCTGTCCTGGTCCCAGCGCTGGAACCCCATGGGTGGCTTCTGTGAGAAGCTCCTGCCAAGTGACCGCTGGCCATGGAGTGACGTGAGTGGGCTCCAGCACCGGCCGCTGGATGGGGTGGCGCTGCCGTCCCCATACTGGGAGTGGGAGTCGGACTGGTATGTGGATGAGAATTTTGGAGGAGAACCCACTGAGAAAGGGGTAGGTAAACTTGGTACCCACCTTGTCTATCCTGAGGGAGGGTCATCTTGGGCTCAGCCTGTGCCCTGGTGTGGCTGGCCCTAGCAGTGCCCTGTCGGGTCCGACTTCTGCTTGCTGTGGGGTCGCACATTCAGGTCCTGCTGTCCAACTCCCGACGCCCTCCTCCCTCTTTTTCCCATTTTCAAATCTCTCCCCCCAGAGCCTTACGGAGTCCCGTCCTTGGCATTTCAGGGGTGGACCTATGCCATCGACTTCCCCGCCACCTACACGAGAGACAAGAGGTGGAACTCGTGTGTGCGGCGGCGGAAGTGGATCCGATACAGGAGATACAAGTCCCGGGATGCCTGGGCCAAGGTCTGTGCCTCAGGGGACACTGTGCCTGCCGAGACCTGGTTTTTAAGTTGTACTCCTGTGGCTTCCAGAGAGAGGGGGTCTTAGGCCCTCACTCAGCCTATTTGTGTTCCTGGTGCAGTGCCTGGGCTCTGCCTGGGGCCCAGGGCTCCAAAGAATAGAGTCCTAGTAGTCAGTCTTAGGAACCCAGAGCCAAGAACCCATGGCTCATCTTCCTGCCACTTGGTTACTCCAGGCCAGTGCCCGAGCCTGGTGGCTGATAGAGAAGGTAATGCAGAGCAGTCCCAGGTCTAGGCTCCTTCCTGTCCCTCCTTCTTCTTGAGGTCAAGCAGTGTGGGCCCAGCCCCAACTGAGGCGCACAGTGTGGGTGTCTGGCCAGGTAGTTACCAGGTCACGACAGTCACTGTTTGTTGCCTTCTCATTTCAGATCCCCTCAAAGGATGACCTTAAGGATCTGCCTGATCCCTTCAATGACCTCTCTGTGGGTGGGTGGGAGATCACTGAGGAACCCGTGGGCCGCTTGTCAGTGTGGGCTGTGTCCCTGCAGGGAAAGGTAAGGCCACCGTCCCTAAGCCCCAGGTACAAAGAAGCAAGGGAGGCAGCCCAGCCATAGGCCAGGCAGGAAAGGGTGTCCCTGGTGCAGGGAACAAGGCTATCTGTAGACCTCTGTGCCTCCTGTCCCTGAGGTGGGGACTTCCTGGGAGGCAGCATCTTACCAGGCTCCCCATAGGCCCCCTCCTGTGTCCTGACCTGCAGGCCCCTGGGTCCCAGTCCTCCCAGAAGCCTCTGATCCCCACTCCGTGGCTATTCCTGGCCTGCCTCTTCTGGACACCCCAGGCTCAGGTGCCATCCAGACTGTCTCCTTAGGCAGATTCTGGGCTCCCAGTCCACTCTTTGCTGGTGCCTCCCATAGTGTCCAGGAGCATTGTGCAAGGGTTCGGGGTGGGGAGCAGTTAGACAGGTGGTGGATGGGTAGATGGTTGGGAGGGGTGTGTTGGACAGATGGGCGTGTGGGGGGATGGTTGCTGCATGGATGGATGAATAGGTGATGGATATATAGGCAGATGGATGGTGTGTGGACGGATGGATGGGTAGGGGTGTTAGATGGATAGGTGTTACGTGTGTGGATGGATGGATGGATGGATGGATGGTGGGTGTATGCATGGACATGGGTAGGCAGATGGATGTGTGGGTGGATAGATAGCCAGGTGTTGGGTGTGTGGGTGGGTGGATGGTGGGTGGTGGCTTTATGCATGGATGGTGCATAGGTAAGATGGTTATGTGGGTAGAGAGATAGACAAGTGTTGAGCATGTGGATGGATGGATGGTGTGTGTGGATGTTTAGAGAGAAAAGATCCTTTTCTCTGTGAACTCTTTAAAAAGGAATGAAACTATGCCTGGTGGCAGCAGCAGCAGCTCAGGGGACCCAACCTTGCTTTTCAATTGCTCGGTAGCTCCTACCAGCAATCGACCACAAGTCTGCTGTGGGTTTCAAGCTTGTTGTGGCAGGTTATTTTTAGCAGGCTCACTTCCAGGGCCCCGCCCAGCTTGGGCTCAGGTTAACCACAGCTGCTCCCTCTGTGCCATGCTGAGGGGTGGCAGCAGGGGCCAGCAGGCTAAGGGAGCTGGCCCAGGACCGAGTCCCCTGTCAAGGAGCCTTGTGCACCTGGATGCAGAGGGGAGCACAGGCCCCAGTAGTGTTGTCTTCTCCGAGTGCCAGCACCACTCCTGCGGTCCATAAAAGGCCACCAGGGTCCAAGGAGACAGTGTATCATGAAGCTTCCTGATACCAGGAAAGAGGCTTCCAGGCCTGACCAGGCCCATGGCAGCGGTGGGTTGGCAGAATAGGGTGCCGGGACTCCCAGTCTGAAGATTCTCGAGTGGGTCACCAGCCCTGCCTGGACTGGGCAGCCTCTTCCTGATGAAATGAGCCAGAGCCTGGATGATTTGAGAGCATGGCGCAGTCTTAGATATGCAGGTTAAAAAGCGAGAGAAGTGGACATGTTTGACGTTGGTATGAATGTAGCTCGGGGTTTTCCTGCCCCACCCCCACCACTCCGCCCTTAGAGATGGGTGTCCTATAGACCCCTCACCACTAGGGGGAGCAGGACACACGGGCGCCCTGGGAACCTCTGCAGGAGACTGGAATTGCACCTGCTGGTCCAGTGGATGGGGTCCTTGTAGCCCCAGGCAAATGGGACAGATGAGGGCTGGGAGTGATCTGCACACTGGGTTACCCAGAGGACACCCCCCCATGCACAGCTGTGCAGATGTTCCAGTAGGCCACAAAGGTGTCACACCCTTCTTTTGGTTCCAAGGTATGGTACAGGGAGGACGTCAGCCACTCCAACCCAGAAGGTTCATCCTGGTCTCTGGTGGACACACCTGGGGAAGCTGTCCAAATCAGCTGTGGACCCCACGACCTCCTGTGGGTCACCCTCTGGGAGGGGCAGGCCTTGGTCCGGGAAGGAATCAACAGGAACAACCCCAAAGGTGGGTGATCCTGTCCTGGGGGAGGTGTGAAGCCACCCCCCAGCATCTTGGCTGATGGAGCTTCCTGGGGTTTGGGGGGCTGCCAGGTAGTTCGTGGTCTATAGTGGAGCCTCCGGGGTCTGAGAACGGGATCATGCACGTCTCTGCTGGAGTGAGCGTGGTCTGGGCTGTCACCAAGGACCGGAAGGTAAGATGCGGATGTGAGGCCTGGGGGTGGCTCTGGGCTGCCACTTAATGTTCTGTTCTCGTGAGAGTTGTGTGAACACATTTTTAGTAAATCTGGCACCCACCAAGCACCATGAGCTTATGGGCTATTGCAATCAGCACCCATATCCAGGACATTTGGTGCCCTGGGTTCTCTCCTGCCTCACACCCAAGTACCAAATTGCGGAGCAGCTGTGCTAGGCCAGACATTTCAGGTAATCAGATGCTAATTTGCTGAGACTCTCAATTAAATGCCTCTCCTTTTTCCTATCCAGAGCTTACGTTTAACTGTGTGTGTGTGTGTGTGTGTGTGTGTGTGTGTGTGTGTGTGTTGCTAGTGATTGAACCCAGAAGTTCCACACTGAACTACACTCCTATCTCTGTTGTAACTTTTTTAAAAAAAACTTTTTTTTAAATTTTGGGATAGGGGCTGGAGAGATGGCTCAGTGGTCTAAAGCACCTACTTGAAACAAGCTTGGCAAAGCACAGGGACCGCGGTTCGATCCCCAACACCACATGCCAGCCAGACCCGCCCCCTGGTGGGCTGAGCTGGCCACACACACACAATAAATAAATGTAATAAATAAAAATAAATGAATATTAAAACAATACTTTAAAAAAATAAATTTTGGGATAAAGTTTTGCTAAATTGTCCAGACTGGGCTTGAACTTGGGATCTTCCTGCCTCAGCCTTCCAGAGTAAGCCGCGCTTTGCATTGCTGTATCTTCAGAAGCAGATCCAATAGGATTAACCAATTCCAGGCTGCTCTCCTGATTTGCCTCTAATCTCATGTCAGGGAGTTCCCTGGCACCCCCGAAGGGATGCCCGCACATCTGAGTCTGTGCCACCAGCGCCCATGGCCCCAAAGCCTCAGGCTACATCCAGCCTGACAAGCTATAGATCGCATTGTCCCCCCAGTGTGTCCCAGGAACCCCACTTCCCAGGGCCAGTGACTGCCAAGCCCCTCTTATAATAATATGTCTGTCCCTTAAGCTTAAATAAGTAAAAGTTTGATTTGCGTGTATGTTTGCTCAGTTTTCAAATATTTGATGTGTTCACTTTGGGTGTAGGAGACGCTGTAGACTTTTTTTTGAGATGAGGCCTAGTGTTGTTCAGGATGGTCTTACCTTCCCAGGCGTAAGCAATCCTCTTGCCTCAGCCTCCTGAGTAGCTGGGACTCCAGGTGCACGATACCATAATGCTCAGCTTTCTAGAAATGTATATAAGAGATCTGAGTGTTTTCTCTTGTAACTGACCCCTCATGCAGCACACCTTAGATATTCAGCATGAGTGATTCACCAGCATCTCAGGGGGCCCAGTGCAGCCCACCCTCCAAAATGAGTAGAAACAGCCTTGGGGGGACAGGAGGGAGCCAGGCAGGACCAGCAGGTGAGCCTTGTGGCCACAGGCAGGCCTGGGGAAAATTTAGTTGGCTGGTGTGTAGTCTTACAAATTGACATAGCAGAGAATTCTGTGACACATTATAGAGCCCAAACAGGTCATTTATTCTAATAATGAATTCATAGTTTTCCTAGAGAACCACACTAAGGCTGTTGTCTCACAGAGAGAACAACAAGAATAAAGAAACTGGTCTTTTCCACCTATGGGGTTAGGGACAGACACGGCTGAGGGCAAGTGACTCATCTGGGGCACAGGTAGGGATGTGAGAAAATGGGCATGTACAGCCCTGCCCACTTCCAGGGTGAGCTGCGTATTATTATTCATTTGTTCTTTCTGATCCCCAAGAAAGCCACCTATTAGCTGGGCATGGCGATGCCCACTTGTAATCCCACCCCTCTGGGAGGCTGAGGCAGGAGGGTTGCAAATTCAGACCCAGTCTGGGCAGGTTAGGGGCTTAGCAAGATCCTGTCTCAAAATAGAAACATAAAATAAAGGACTGGGGATGTAGCTCAGTGTGAAGGCTCTAGAGTTTTATCCTCAGTGTAGCAGACAATCATTAAAAAGGAAGAAGAAGAAGAAGAAAAAAGCCCTGTCTCTGTGGCCTCCAGGGCAATGTGTTCTTTTCTGGTTTTTCCAGGTGTGGTTCCGAAGAGGCGTGAACTCGCACAATCCGTGTGGCACTAGCTGGATCGAGATGGTTGGGGAGATGACGATGGTGAACGTGGGGCTAAATGACCAGGTGGGCGTGTGGTCCCAGGGCTCCCAGTGCAGTGTGTCCACTCGGCATCTGCTGTCCCTTCCCAGTGGCAGGGGGTCCCTGACTTTGAGAGCACCCAGCCAACTGCTCCTGCCAGGGTCTGTGGTCTCCACTTCTCCCTGGGTGTTTTCCTAAGGGAACTAACTCAGAATAGTGAATACAGGTCTGCTGGGGGGAGGGACCATACCTGCAGACTGGAAGGTGTCAGAGACGTGCGAATCATGATCAGAAACTACCAGGTAGCACCAGGTATGGTGGTGCACACCTGCAATCCCAGCACTTGGGAGGCTGAGACAGGAGGATTGCTGTGAGTTCAAGGCCAGCCTAGGCTACATTTGAGCCCGCCAGCCTGAACTACATAATGAGACCCTGTCTAAAGATATCATGTATATTTAAATTTAAAAATTTATTACAGTAAAAGACACGTTGCCCTTAAGCCCCTCAAAGTACTCCCCCTCAATTAGAATACACTTAGCCTAATTGTCCTTGCTGCTTTGTAAAGGCGCTCTGGAAGTCCTGTTTCATGAGTGTCTGCAGTTGCACTGTTGTGGCTGCCTCAGTGTCCTGAACTGAATATTGGGGTTTGGATCCTGTCCAGTCTTGAAGGGCACAGCCCCTTGCTATGATGGTGACATCCCCGGTGCTCTGTGCCTGGAGCGTAGATGTTCCTTCGGGGAATAGCTTCCCACCAGAACCCACTGGCAAGACAGGGCCACATGTGGACCTTATAGCCCAGTGCACTGTCCACCCACCCACTTCATCCTCTAAACCTTGCCCTGAGTTGCCTGGCATCAGAAGCCAGGCCTGAGTCCCTGTTTCTGAGGCACTGACTTCTCTCGGCACACACGCCTATACCCCACTGCATGGCATAGGGGCGCTCCTCCTGGGTTTGCAGTTAGCCTTCAGCCCTGCCGGCTGCCTGTGCTCCTCCTGTACCCCCAGTAACACTCAGGAGCCCCAGGTGTGCACCAGCTTTTCCTGAGCAGCACCTCTCTCTGATCCAGGTCTGGGGCATCGGCTCTGAGGAGCGAGCTGTGTACTTCCGACAGGGTGTCACACCCAGTGAACTCAGTGGGAAGACATGGAAGGCCATCGTCGCAGGCCGAGAGAGTGACCGGTCACACTCTGGCAGCTCCTCAAGCCTCCTCAGGTGACCTGGGGCAGCAGGGCACAGAGTAGTTGTGAGGGAGACAGGCTGTCTGGCCTCAACAGGGTGCCGGCCCTTGTCAGTTCCCAAGCCCACAGGAGTCCCCAGTGCTGCAGCGGTACCTGTGGAGGCAGCCAGGGAACTGAGCGGAGGTGTCCTCAGAAGCTGGGACACTGCAGTTCTGAGAACCATACTTTGGGGTCCTCGGGCCAAAGAATGTGGGAAAGTCCTGGCTATGATCCAGCCATAAGGCCATAGGAAGGTGACCAATCATTCAAGCTGGGGACACTTCATTGCTACTGTGGGAGTGCCCAGAGCTGTGAACTCTGACTAGGAATGTCTCCTCTGAGGCCTCACCAGTCCCTGGTCTTCTCCCCTCTGCCCCCTAAGCTTGGCTGGCATCTCTACCTGAGCTTCAGTCTCCTTCACTGGTGGTTGTCACATTGGGATCAGCTGATAGGCTGCAAAAAGTACTGGTGCTACGTCTTGTCCTTGGAGTTGGCAGTGGTTTCTCAGCTATGACACTAAAGGCACTGTCACTTTCAGTACAGTATTAAATTGTTTGAGACACTCAATACTTTTATAAGATACTGTTCACGATGGATGATTTTGCCCACCCGTGACATGGTGTGAGTGTTCTAAGCATGTGTAAGGTAGGTCAGGCAGAACTGAAATGATTAGTAGATTAAGTATGTTAAGTGCTTTGTGTGTGTGTGTGTGTGTGTGTGTGTGTGTGTGTAGTACTAGGGGGTTGAATTCAGGGCTTTTAAACTGAACTGCATCCTTAGCCCTTTTTTAAAATTTTGAGACAGGGTCTTGCTAAGTTGCTAAATTGTCTGGGCTTGGTTCAAATTTTCAGTCAGAGTGGTGGGATTACAGGTATGTACCACTATGCCTGGCTTTTAACTGTAGTGTTATCTTACAATATTTTCAGTTTATTGGAGCTGGGGAGATAGCTCAGTGGCATAAGTGTCTGCTTGGTAAGTGCAAGGTCCTGAGTTTGATCCCCAGTACCAAAAAGAAAAGAAAAACTTGAACTTCAATTTATAATGGGTTGATCAGACCACATTCCAATTATAAGTCAAGGAACAGCTACACAGATAATTGAACTTCATCAAAATTAGGTATTTGGGGGTCAGGTATAGTAATGCCTGCTCATGATTCCCATGACTCAGGAGGCTAAGGCAGGAGGAGGCCAGGCTGGGAAGTTTAGCAAAACCATGTGTCAAAGTAAGAATAAATAAATGAAAAGGATGGTGGTTGCAGCTCAGTGCAAAAAAATACAAAAGCAAAACAAACAAAAGCCCTTGTGACTCAAAGGACACTATGGAGAGAATGAATGAAGAGGTAACCCCCGCAATGGAGAAAATATTTGCAGGGCTAGGGATATAGCTCAGTGGCGTAAGTGCATGCCTGGCAAGTGCAAGGTCCCAAGTTCGATCCCTGGTACCACAAAAAAAGAAAAATATTTGCACATCACAAGAGCCTCCCATCTGAAATAAATTTAAAAATATCTTTCAGGGGCTGGGGAGATAGCTCAGCAGAATAAGCACTTGCCTGGCAAGCGCAAGGTCCTGAGTTCAATCCCCAGTTCTAAAAAAAAAACCAAACATA
>NW_004524607.1:17220251-17224082 GCF_000260255.1 Octodon degus | reverse complement strand
TTTCAACTTAACAGCAAGAAGATAACTCCCAGGCTGGACTGGGAGGGCAACTCAGTAGTAGGACACAAATAGATATTTTTCTGAAGATATACAAAAAACCACAAGCACATGTAGAGATGTTCAGCATCATTAGTCATTTGGGAAATGCAAATTGAAACCTCAGTAAGGTCATACCCACCAGAAGGGCTGGGACTCAAGAAAGAAATGCTAGAGAGGGTTTGTAGAAATGAGAACTCCCCCTATTAAAAAAGTGCGAAATGAGAGCCCTCACACATTGCTGGTGAGTGTGTAAGGTGGGGCAGCTGCTGGGAAAGGAATTTCATGGTTCCTAAAACAAAATTTTTATCAATGACAGGACTGTGACATAGATGAACCTTAAGAAAACTCTTCTAAATCACAGTACCACTTGCTTATGCTCCCTGGACTTCAGAGGCTGAGGCAGGAGGACCACAAGTCCAAGGCCAGCCTGGGCTATGTAGCAAGACTATGTCAAACAAAACAAAATAGGAAGGAACTATGCTAAGCGACAGTAGCCAGACATGGAAGAGACACATTGATTCCGTGGTTCCACTTAGATGAAATGTCCAGAACAGGCAAATCCATAGTGACAGAAAGTAAACTGGTGTTTTGTAGAGGACCTGGGGGTGAGGATAGGGGAGGATGGGGGCGGCGGCCCATCGGGTACCAGGTTTCCACTTGGGTGATGAAAATGCTGTGGCAGTAGACAGCGACGATGGCTGCACAACTCCGTCAGTATACGAAAGTCCCTGAAGTATATGCTTTCACATGGTTTACACGATCGACTTCACATCATGGGTATTTTATCGCAGTAAAGAATTCCTGAGCATGGTGGTACAGGCCTGTAAGCACTCTGAGAGCCCAAGGCAGGAGGAGCAGAAGAAAGTTTGAACCCAGTCTGGGGAACTAAGTGATTTAGGAAGACTCTTGTCTCAAAAAAGAAAAAAGAAAAAAAAAAAAATTGCTGGGGATGTGGCTCAGTGCAGGGGCCGTGGGTTCAATCGCCAGCACTACAAAAGGGAAGATGAGTTCCAGATGGGCGTAGCCATGTACACTGCTGTCATGGCCTAGGGTGTGGCCCAAGTCTTTCGACCCCTGGGAAGTACACACCCACCTGTGCAGAGGAGACAGGAGCTCAGAGAGGTTGTGACGTGCTCCATATGGCATGGGTGGTCCTAGTACTGGCCCATATCCCTAGGAGGGAGTGACGGCCTATCTTGCTCTGTCCTCAGTGCGGGCTGCTTTTTTGGCGACGAGGTGAAGGGTGGCAGTGAGTCTGCACCCAGTGACACTGATGCTGCCGCTGAAGTGGAGAGACCCAGGCCTGAGTGGTCTGCGCCTGAAGAGCCTTTGGACAATTCCAGGGACCCCAAGGACAGTGCAGCCCTAGGCCCCGAGACTGGAGGGACTGCCGAGTGTGCCTCGGAGAACCTCTGTCCTGATGCGGGCGCCAGGGAGGCTGCTCAGGCCTCTGTCGGCAGTGCGCGCCCCCTGCCGGCCTCCGCTGCAGCTGAGCTGCCCTGGACCAGCATTGACCTGAAGGAGCCCAGGAAGATACCCAGCCACTCTGCTGCAGGCTTTGCTGAGACCACGAGCCACTCCTCCCTAGGGCTCTTGCCCCTAGGCCTGGACGAGCCCTACGGGGCTGACGACCACCCTCTGTGGGCCTGGGTGTCCGGGGGTGGCTGCGCAGTGGAGGCCGGCTCTATGCTCAAGTGGTTCACTGTCCAGTCGGGTAAGGGGCCCTGCAGGGCCAGGTGTTCCCAGTGGTGCTGCTGTGGGGTGTAGGGCATGGTCTAAGGCTCAGTGTAGGGGCACTGGCACCAACTCTCTAACCAAGGCCTTGGACCAGTGTGCATCCCCTTGTCACAACCCTCCCTGTCCTGGCACCGATGGCAGTTTTCTGGGATGAATTGTTAAGCTGGCAACTTATTCCTCAGGGTGATCCTGAGAGGAGAGTGGATAGTGCATTCTGCAGAGGTCGGAGCTATCTAGCAAGCAGGGCTACCCCAGCATTTGGGAGGCTGAGGCAGGAGGATCATAAATTCAACTTAGCAAGACCCTGTCTCAAAATAAAAATTAGGAAGGGCTGGGAAAGTAGCGCAGTGGGAAGTCCCAGGTTCAACTTCCAGTAGTGAAAAAAAGAAAAAAAAAAAAAAAAAAAGCAGAGTGGGGAGAGCAAGCCCTGGCATCCTCCCAGCTGCAGGAGGCCAGCACGTTGGCCCTGAGGCGCTGGCCTCCTGCAGGCCTGTCTCCCTCAGTGCAGACCCTGTCCCTGTCCATCTCGCCGGCCCAGACTGCCACCTGGAGGAAGCAGATCTTCCAGCAGCTCACAGAGAGGACCAAGCGGGAGCTGGAGAACTTCAGGCACTATGAGCAGGCTGTGGAGCAGGTGGGTGCCCACCTGTCCCCTTGCACTCCATTCAGCAGGCCTTGACTGGAGTGCCTGCCGTTGCCAGCTCTGAGCTGGGGAGAAGGCGCAGGCAGCAGTATCCCTGCCTCTGCCCACTTGTCTCAGACGGCTTAAGGATGCGGAAATGGACTCACTCATTCATACGTCCATCTGGAAGGACAGTCAGGGGCCCGCTGCCTTCCAGCGACTGTGCAGGGCCTTGGCACCCAGAGAGGGCAGCAGTCTCAGAGGAGACGGCCAAGGAGGGGAGTGGCAACGCATCTTGTTCTGTCTCTGTCTGAGGTCACCTCATCCTACCCTGCAGAGAACCCAGCACACACAGTGCCCTGTGGTTTGTTGAAATGAGCCAGGATGGAGTGGCCAGTGGTCCTCGCCCTCCCTGAGGTGCAGCTTGTGTCACCCCAGAGGCAGAGCCCCACCCCTGGAGGCCACTATCAGCATGGGGAGCTGGGTCACAGGGCCAAATGCCTGGCTTCCTTCCAGGTCCTGGCCCAGGCAGAGCTAGGGCAGACAGGGTGGAGTGTGGGTCCCTCTCTGCTACCCAGCTAGTTTTGGCTTCTGCCTGGGGCTCCATTTCCCCATCCAGAATGTGGACTAATAGTAACAGTCCTGCTGGCTGCATGACAGGGAGAAGGTGATGCAGGGACAGTTCTGGCTCAGTCCAGTGCCTGGCGATGACGCTTGTCATTCATGGGGGGGAGAGGGGTCGGAGTAGGGCGGTTCTGGGGTATGGAATGGGGCTGGGTATGCGGGGCCAGGGGTCAGTAGTGACGGTGTCCCTGTGGTCTTGGTGCTGGCTGCAGTCTGTGTGGGTGAAGACAGGAACCCTGCAGTGGTGGTGTGACTGGAAGCCCCACAAGTGGGTGGACGTCCGCGTGGCCCTGGAGCAGTTCACAGGCCACGATGGGGCCCGTGACAGCATCCTCTTCGTCTACTACATAGTCCACGAGGAGAAGAAGGTATGGAAGCGGGCAGGGAGCAGGCTCCGCCGAGATAGGGCTTACTGGAGGTGGGGCGCAGGCAGGGCCCGGAGGCACTGCTCCAGAGTCTGCGTGCCATTTACAGAGTGCTTTCCACCATGGGTGCCAAGAGCTACCTGCCCTCCAGTGGCTGCCTATAGACTCTAGTTTCATTTTGGTTTAGTTTTTGTTGTTGTTTGTTTTTCTGAGATAGAGTCTTGGTTAGGCTGGCCTTGAAATCATGACGATCCTCCTCTGCCTCACAAGTATTGGATTACAGTTATGTGCCACCAAGCCTGATCAGGCTCTGCTTTGAGATGAGACATCAGACTTGGGAAGATGGAATTGTCGCCTCCCAGAAGCTGGCATGTCACAAGCAGTTCATATCAAATGCATTTCTTTAAAATGCCATGAAGCAACTGAACGTGATAGCACATGCCT